>NW_019957570.1:402760-421129 GCF_002910315.2 Salvelinus sp. IW2-2015
GAAGCCTTGGTTTGAAAAGAATCAACTGTGGGAGCAATTATTAGGAAATGGAAGACATACAAGACCACTGATAATCTCCCTCGATCTGGGCTCCACGCAAATTCACCCCGTGGGGTCAAAATGATCACAAGAACGGTGACAAAAAATCCAGATACCACAAAGGGGGTCCTAGTGAAATGACTGCAGATGAGCTGGGACAAAGTAACAAAGCTTACCATCAGTAACACACTACGAGCGCCGAGGGACTCAATCCTGCAGTGCCAGATTGTCCCCATGCTAAGCCAGTACATGTCCAGTGCCCGGTCAGAAGGTTTGCTAGAGAGATTTAGATGATCCAGAAGAAGATTGGGAGATGATAAATGTCCAGATGAAACAAAATATAACTTTTTGGTAAAAAACTCAAATCGTCGTGTTTGGAGGAAAAGAATGCTGAGTTGCATCCAAAGACCACCATACCTACTGTGAAGCATGGGGGTGGAAACATCAATGTTTTGGGGCTGTTTTTTCTTGCAAAGGGACAGGACACGTGTCCTTGTTAAGGAAAGAATAATTGGGGCATGTATCGTGAGATTTTGGAGTGAAAACCTCTTCATCAGAAGGGCATTGAAGATGAAACGTGGCTGGGTCGTTATCAGCATAGAACATGATAGCGTGCAAACACCACCCGGTCGTGCACATACGATAGGGAGTTAGGTCTTCGTAAGAAAGACATTTCGGTACCTGGAGTGGCTGCGGCTCAATCTGCAGATCTCACCATAGAAAATCTTTGGAGGAGTTGAAGTCCGTGTTGCTCTCAGAACAGCCCCAAAACATCACTGCTTTTAGAGGGAGATTCTGGCAATGGAGGAATGGGCCCAAAATATCAGCAACCAGTGGTGTGAAAATCCTTGTAAGATTACAGAAAAACGTTTGACCTCTGTCTTGCCAAAAAGGGTATAATAACAAAGTTTTGAGAATAAACTTTTGTTATTGACCAAATACTTATTTTCCACCATAATTTGCAAATAAATTCATTAAAAATCCTACAATGTGATTTTCTGGATTTTTTTTCTTCTCATTTTGTCTGTCATAGTTGAAGTGTACCTATGATGAAAATTACAGGCCTCTCTCATCTTTTTAAGTGGGAGAACTTGCACAATTTGTGGCTGACTAAATACTTTTTTGCCCCACTGTACATGGTTTGCAGACTGCGGGCCATTAGACCCTCTTTCCAAGTATCTGGCCATCAAATATTTAGGGGTTCCCACTTTGTAAAACTGTCCCATGAAGACACATGCTGTAGTACCCCGCTGAGCCCTGGTATGACAGTCTACTACTGTGATGTCTAATTGGACTGATCTAACTGTAACACTTTCTCATCTCTCAGAATGAAGAGGATTGAGGTCTGCACGCTAAAACGGATGGTTTTTCYTTACGCCTTCTTCTCATAAATAATTTTGTAGAACCTCTAAAACCTCTAACATGACAAAATCCCCAGGTAATGCCAAGCGTTAGTACTAACTGTAGTCTACAACAGTCATCCTTTTAAAAGGAACACTCACTAGTGCAAGAAATACGCTTTTCTGCTTAGTTCATTGAAATGTGAGGTATCGCTCCTTTCCCGAAGTATTTCTATAACCATATGTCCTCTTAAGGTTTTCAAAGTKAATGATCTGCTGGTTGGAGCATGTTCTTTAAGATGGGCAACAATTTCCAACGTGGAATTCACCACAGAAGAGATACAGCGGTTTGAAATCCCCCATGAATTCAGAAGTGAATTGTAAATTGTGGTGTAACGTGGCAGATTGACTCCATTCTAAAGCTCAGTGAGTCTACAGCCCTGCAGAGATTTGATGGCTGTGTGACGGTGGTAGCCAGGCATTAGACCGGCCAGGCAGCAGACCATTCTCTGTGGACAACACAATCTTCAACCAGTCCCCTCTGAGAGACCAATGGTGTAGCCCACCGTCTCCCATGACCAGCAGTCTGGGCTGGGTAAAAAGCACCAGCAGTCAGATTGTACCACCATCTGGCCATTCCGCGCTCCACTCAGACCACGAAGAGTTGCTGTGTGCTTCAGACGGCTTTGGAGACAGAGGATCCAGCCATGCTCCTCAAGCACACAGCCACACAGCCACACTGCCACACAGCCACACAGCCACAAGGCTACACGGCCACACAGCAACACGGCCACACAGCAACACGGCTACTCGGCAACACGGCCACACAGCAACACGGCTACTCGGCAACACGGCTACACAGCCGCACAGCCGAGCACAGCCACACAGCCACACTGCCACACAGCTAACACGGCCACACAGCAACAGGCCACACAGCACAACACGGCTACAACAGCGCACACACGGCTAGCACAGCCACACTGCTACACAGCTACACAGCCACACAGCACACAGCACACAGCCACACAGCCACACAGCTACACAGCCACACAGCACAACACACAGCCACACAGCTACACAGCTACACAGCACACAGCCCACACACACAGCTACACAGCCACACAGCACACACTGCTACACAGCTAACACAGCTACACAGCCACACACAGCTACACAGCCACACAGCCACACTTGCTACACAGCTACACAGCTACACAGCCACACAGCCACACAGCCACACTGCTACACAGAAAAAAACTAACACAGCCACACAGCTACACACCACACAGCTACACAGCCACACAGCCACACTGCCTACACAGCTACACAGCTACACAGCCACACAGCTACACAGCCACACAGCCACACTGCTACACAGCTACACAGCCACTCAACCAAACAGCTACAAAAGCCACACGGTATACACAGCACAGATACACAGCACACAGCTACACAAACCAGACTAGAGGTCGACCGATTACGATTTTCAACGCGATACCGATACCGATTATTGGAGGACCAAAAAAAGCGATACTGAATAATCGGACAATTTTTATTTATTTTAATAATGACAATTACAGCAATCCTGAATGAACACTTATTTTAACTTAATATAATACATCAATAAAATCAATTTACCTCAAATAAATAATGAAACATTTTCAATTTGGTTTAAATAATGCAAAAACAAAGTGTTGGAGAGAAAGTAAAAGTGCAATATGTGCCATGTAAGAAAGCTAACGTTTAAGTTCCTTGCTCAGAACATGAGAACATATGAAAGCTGGTGATTCCTTTTAACATGAGTCTTCAATATTCCCAGGAAATAAGTTTTAGGTTGTAGTTATTATAGAAATTATAGGACTATTTTCTCTATACCATTTGTATTTCATTAACCTTTGACTGTTGTTCTTATGTTCTTATAGGCACTTTAGTATTGCTAGTATTTAGTATTATGTTCTTATAGGCACTTTAGTATTGCCAGTGTAACAGTATAGCTTCCATCCCTCTCCTTGCTCCTACCTGGGCTCGAACCAGGAACACATCGAAACAGCCACCTCGAAGCAGCGTTACCCATGCAGCGCAAGGGAACAACTACTCCAAGTCTCAGAGCGAGTGACGTTTGAAACGCTATTAGCACGCACCCGCTAACTAGCTAGCCAATTCACACGGCCTTATCTCGGGAGTTGATAGGCTTGAAGTCATAAACAGCAGACTGCTGCCAAAACGCACGAAAGTGCTGTTTGAATGAATGCTTACGAGCCTGCTGTGCCCACCACGCTCAGTCAGACTGCTCTATCAATCATAGACTTAATTATAAACATAATAACACACAGAAATACGAGCCTTACGTCATTAATATGGTCGAATCCAGAAACTATCATCTTGAAAACAAAACGTTTATTCTTTCAGTGAAATACGAAACGTTCCGGATTTTATCTAACGGGTGTCATCCATCAGTCAAATATTCCTGTTACATTGCACAACCTTCAATGTTATGTCATAATACGTAAAATTCTGCAAATCAGTTCGCAATGAGCCAGGCGGCCCAAACTGTTGCATATACCCTGACTCTGCGTGCAATGAACGCAAGAGAAGTGACACAATTTCACCTGGTTAATATTGCCTGCTAACCTGGATTTCTTTTAGCTAAATATGCAGGTTTAAAATATATACTTCTGTGTATTGATTTTAATAAAGGCATTGATGTTTATGGTTAGGTACACGTTGGACAACGACAGTCCTTTTTCGCGAATGCGCACTGCATCGATTATATGCAACGCACGACACGCTAGATAAACTAGTAATATCATCAACCATGTGTAGTTATAACTAGTAATTATGATTGATTGATTGATTGTTTTTTATAAGAAAGTTTAATGCTAGCTAGCAACTTACCTTGGCTTCTTACTGCATTCACGTAACAGGCGGGCTCCTCTGGAGGCAGGTGGTTAGAGCGTTGGACTAGTTAACTGTAAGGTTGCAAGATTGAATCCCTGAGCTGACAAGATAAAAATCTGTCGTTCTGCCCCTGAACAAGGCAGTTAACCCACCGTTCCTAGGCCGTCATTGAAAATAAGAATGTGTTTCTTAACTGACTTGCCTAGTTAAATAAAGGTGTAAAAAAAACTAAACAGCCACACTGCTACACAGCCACTCAGCCACACAACAACACAGCTACTCAGCAACACAGCAACACAGCTACACATTAACACATCTACACAGCTACACGGCCACACGGCTACACAGCAACATGGCTACACAGCAACACAGCTACTCAGCTACACAGAAACACAACTACACCGACAAACAGAAACACAGCTACAGAGATACACAGCCACACAGCTACACAGCCACACAACCATGCAGCCACACTACTACACAGCCAAACAGCTACACGGCCACATGGCAACACGGCTACACAGCAACACAGTTACTCAGCTACACAGCTACACAGCTACATAGCAACAGAGCTACACAGCCACAGATCTACACAGCTACACATCAACACAGCCACACAGCCACAGATCTACACAGCTACACATCAACACAGCCCACACAGATACTCAGCTACACAGCAACACAGCTAAACAGTTACACAGCACACAGCAACACAGCTACATAGTCACACAGCCACACAGCTACGCAGCTACACAGCAACACAGCTACACAGCAACACAGCCACAGATCTACACAGCTACACATCAACACAGCCACACAGCTACTCAGCTACACAGCAACACAGCTACACAGTCACACAGCAACACAGCTACACAGCTACCAAGCTACACAGAAACACAGCTAAACAGCTACACAGCAACACAGCTACACAGCTACAAAGCTACACAGAAACACAAGCTAAACAGTTACACAGCTACTCAGCACACAGAAACACAGCTAAACAGTTACACAGCAACACAGCTACACAGCCACACATTAACACAGCAAAACAGCTACACAGGCACACAACAACACAGATACACAGCTATCCAGCCACAAAGCAACCCAGCTACACAGCTACACCTCCACACAGCTATACATCTACACAGCTACACATCAACACAGCTACTAATCTACACAGAAACACAGCTACACAGCAACACAGCAACACTTTAAACACAGCTACACAGCTGCACAGCTACACAGAAACACAGCTACACAGCCACAAAGGAACACAGATACAGTCACCAGGCCATCAGTGGAGCAGCCCACTCCATCTGACAGGACTCAACCACTCCAAAGTCACTCCACTGACTGGGCCTTGGTGAGAGGGAAAATACATCACTAAGTGTTGAGTTGAGTAACACATCCCTCCAGTAACACATCCCTCCAGTAACACATACCTCCACATAGACTTGTAAGTCCCAAACTGCTGCGATTCTTGCAAAAGTGAAAAGGTTGCAAAGAGCAATTCAGAAAGTAAGCAAAATCCAAGTCTAACCTGTGTGACACTGCATTGCCATTACATACTGATCTGTTTAACCCACGCAAACCCCAATGCCGTGATATACAGTCATACTCTATACACAGAGTGTGTTGGCTGGTTGGCACACCGGGTCTGATAATGGATGCTCAAACACCTGTTCAGCAGTTCATTGCTCACCACATATCACTGTTACAGCACCATTTAAGAGTTATAAAAGACAGCAGGCAGAAAGCAGCTGAGTGGCTTGTTCATTGGATCCTTTGTATTGATTCCGTCCATTTCTCACCTTCCCGTTGTTACAGGGATACAGAGCTAGGCCACAATTAACCCTGCACCTGCACCCATTCAACACTATACAATAGTGGTGCACGAACAAATGGGATCTTTTCTAAAGCACAGGTGAAGCTTTTATTCTAGAGATTCCAAAATCACATGTCCTTGATTTAAAGGGGCAATCTGCAGTTCAAACCTGTATAATTTAGTTTAAAAAATGGATGTACCAATCACACATTTCCCTTTAAAAAAACGAAATAATTGTAATGCTTATCTGTGTGAATTTTATAGGTTTACTAATAATGTAGTTTTTAAATAACTAATTGACTGACATAGGTTCAATTATTTGAATTCCATTTCCTTCGTTTTTTTCCTGTGTGCTTGATGCTCAGTTTTTTGTAGCAGATAAATCAGATCAGGTCCAAACAATATTCAACATAGTTTAGCGCAGGCAACGTGATAATTAACTACAATGACCATAATGCATTGCTCGCCCGCTTACTTGTCCAGTCTGTGTGGAGCAGACATGGAAACCTCGTTGATGGAGACAGAGAGAAGAGAGAACACGAGAGAGTGTTAGAAAGCAAATGGTGGGGCCTCCCAAGTGACGCAGTGGTCTAAGGCACTGTGCCACTACAGATTCTGGGTTCGAGTCCGGGCTCTGTCGCAGCCGGCGTGACCGGGAGACCCATGAAGCGGCACACAATTGGCCCAGCATCGTCCGGGTTGGGGGAGGGTTTGGCCGGCAGGGATGTCCTTGTTCCATCGTGAACTAGCGACTCCAGTGGTGGGCCGGGCGCAGTGCACCCTGAGACGGTCGCCAGTTGTACGGTATTTCCTCCGACCCATTGGTGCGGCTGGCTCCGGGTTAAGTGGGCATTGTGTCAAAAAGCAGTGCGGCTTGGTTGGGTTGTGTTTCGGAAGACGCACGGCTCTCGACCTTCGCCTCTCCCGAGTCCGTACGGGAGTTGCAGCGATGAGACAAGACTATAATTACCAATTGGATACCATGTAAAAAATTAAATATAAAAAAATAATTTAAAAAAACACAATTTGAAATTTTGCGACATTGGACCGAATCCATGTGGTGGGTCACATATATTGGACAAAAACGGACGAATGTAACTAAGGCTGGGAATGTCAATACAATCAAACTAGCAAGGGCAATGATCACAAGTCAGTCATAACGTAGCTAATAGGCTACTGTATCTAGGTATATAGCTATTTATTTAGCAAGCTAAAAACATATACCAAGTTGCATGAACTCACTCTGTGTGCAATAATAGCGTTTAGCATGATCTCTGTACCCCACACATACAATTATCTGTATGTTCCATCAGTCGAACAGTGAATTTCAAACACAGATTCACTACAAAGTCACTGCAAAGATACAGGGGTCCTTCCTAACTCAGTTGCCGGAGAGGAAGGAAACTGCTCAGGGATTTCACCATGAGCCCAATGGTGACTTTAAAACAGTTAGAAATGAATGGCTGTGACAGGAGAAAACTGAGGATGAACAACAATATTGTAGTTACACAATACTAACCTAATTGACAGAGTGAAAAGAAGGATACCTGTACAGAATAAACATTTGCATGCATCCTGTTTGCAACAAGGCTCTAAAGTAAAGCAATTCACTTTTTGTCTTGAATACAAAGTGTTATATTTCGGGAAAATCCAATTCAATACATTACTGAGTACCATATTTTCAAGCATAGTGGTGGATGCATCATGTTATGGGTATGCTTGTAATCTTTAAGGACTGGGGAGTATTTCAGGATAAAAAATAAATGGAATGGAGCTAAGCACAGGGAAAATCCTACAGGTAAACCTGATTCAGTTTGCTTTCCACCAGACACTGGGAGATTAATTCACCTTTCAGCAAGACAATAACCTAAATCACAAGGCCAAATCTGCACTGAAATTGCTTACCAATAAGACAGTGAATGTTATTGAGTGGCCAAGTTACAGTTTTGACCTAAATCTACTTGAAAATCTATGGCAAGACCTGAAAATGGATGTCGAGCAATGATCAACAACCAATTTGACAGAGCTTGAAGAGTTGCGAAAAGAATAATGGGCAAATGTTGTACAATCCAGGCATGGAAAGTTCTTAGAGACAAACCCAGAAAGACTCACAGCTGTAATCGCTGCCAAAGGTGCTTCTACAAAGTATTGACTCAGGGGGTTATTTCAGTATTTCATTTTCAATAAACGTGGAAAAATGTCTAAAAACATGTTTTCACTTGTCATTACGAGGTGTTGTGTGTAGATGGGTGACAAAAATATATATTTAATCAATTTTGAATTCAGACTGTAGCACAACAAAATGTGGAATAAGTCAATAAGTCATATTTGTATATCACAAAGCTTTATAGTGATCCCTACTGCCACCATAACAAGATATGTGAGTGGTGAAACACACACAGCCCCCTCTTTCTCCTCTCTTATCTCTCTCTTCTCTCTCGTCTCTCTCGTCTCTGTCTCCATCACCTACTGTAGCAGGCCCTGTCACTGCTGGCTCGCATCAGATCCCTTATTAAAACCATGCCATGCAATGTGAGGAACACCAGCCGGATATGATCATTCAAACAGGGAAATTGCCTTCATGAGGAGCTGAACAATCACAATCCTAAACAAACATTACCCAATGAAATATTATTTGTTAAATTGCATTGAGAAAACCATTTAAGATATCTTTTTGGGATGGTCTCGATTCAATGTAATCTCATCCAAATCAAGCACATTAACCAGAATCAACTTCAGTCAGAGGCAGTTGAATTATCAAACTATATATTGTCTAAAAACATTCACAGACTTTACTAGAACTAGTTATAGAATGCCTGGAAATGACAAGAGTGCTACAAAATAATAGTATGCTGAAAAAGCATGTAACATTTGTACAACCATCATAACAGTCATATATAAAAGTACTCCAACACAAATACTGGCACACTGTGTTTTACCTGTAAAAAGTGGGAAGAAAAGTTTTCTAGGCCTACACTGAGTCTAACAACTAAAATGTAACTGGCCTATTTCCAGTTCTTCCTATTAGAATTCAAATGGGCTTTTGCAACAACCAAGAGGTTCAAAGGGGGTTTATACACTCCAACTTCTGCTAATGTGGCTCATCAAATATTTATTTAAAGCTTCCGTAAAAGTACCATTTTTTTATTTTATTAATAACGCTGAACGTATCAAATCCTTTTGAGAAGATCAGCTGACGAAGGTACAAAGAAAAGTGTTTCCAAGAATAGAGACATTCTAAAGTAATATCTCAATACCAACAGAACTGGAACATTCTAACATAGGAACACTGGAACCTTCTAACATAGGAACACTGGAACATTCTAACATAGGAACACTGGAACATTGTCAAGTATAATGTATGTCAGTAAGATTTTCTATATTAAATCCGTTTTTTTATTCATCAGAACAACTCTAATTCCCTCTATCATATGTGATAATACCTGTTTAATTCTGGTCACATACCTGGTTTAGTTCACTTGTTTGTGTGTTACAAAGTCCTGTGTTACAAAGCCCTGTGTTACCAAGTCCTGTGTTACAAAGTCCTGTGTTACAAAGCCCTGTGTTACAGTCCTTTGATACAAAGCCCTATGTTACAAAGCCCGGTGTTACAGAGCCTGTGTTACAAGCTGTGTTACGCCTGTGTTACAACGCCTGTGTTAAGCCTTGTTACAAAGCCTGTGTAAAGTCCTGTGTTACAAGTTTGTGTTACAAGTCTGTTTCAAGTCGTGTTTCAAAGTCCTGTATTACAAAGCCCTGTGTTACAAAGCCCTGTGTTACAAAGTCCCTGTGTGTTACAAAGCCCTGTGTACAAAGTCTGTGTTACAAAGTCTGTGTTAAAAGTCCTGTGTTACAAAGTCCTATGTTAAAAGCCCTGTGTTACAAGTTGTGTTAAGGCTGAAAGTGTTCTGTGTTACAAGTCTGTGTTCAAAGTCCTGTGTTAGTGCTGTGTTACAAAGCCCTGTGTTACAAAGTACTGTGTTACAAAGCCCTGTGTTACAAAGTACTGTGTTACAAAGCCCTGTGTTACAAAGCCCTGTGTTACAAAGTCCTGTGTTACAAAGTCCTGTGTTACAAAGTCCTATGTTACAAAGTCCTATGTTACAAAGCCCTGACCTCAGTTTGGATAATGTATTCAACATAATTTCAGTCTTTAGACCTTGCATGTAGCCTGGATTGACGGGTATACAGCCGAGTATAAAAGCAGCTGCCTGGTTGATGAATTTCAGCTGGGCTGAATACAAAACCATCCCAGACTAACTCCTGTTAATTTGTCTCAATTAAATAAGATTTGGCTAAAGTTCGCAGGCTGAGCCAACATTGTCATGGAGCGGTGACAAAGGACTGCCATAAATATGTTTAGCAGTTTTGTTTATTAATATTCACCTCATAATTTGATCATCGTCGTATCAATACCTGATTGATAAATCTATACTTAAGCAGAGGGCAGCTAGGGAGAGGTTGTGAATAGTGGGATAAGCATGCGTAAGGTGGTGGATGAGCTAGTGATGTACAGACAGCCTGTTGTGTAATCGATCTGTTGGTTGGTTTGTGACATAATAACACCTTTCCATTTGCGTCCACTGTGCTAACAAAAAACATCTGAGATTTCACCCTACTGCAGTGAGGAGCTATCCACCCCTCTGGTGCTGAAAGCTGCAACAGCCTGCTTGACCACAAACTCTTGTATTTCCCATTTTATGACAATGAATATGTGCACGATTGAATGGTGCTAAACCCTAGCATGCATATAAACACACACTGCTTTACAATGTTTAGGCAAAATGAATACAGAAAGTATGGCTAAGGGGAGCTGATTCACTCCATTGAAATGTATCTAACACACACACACACACACACACACACACACACACACACACACACACACACACACACACACACACACACACACACACAGTCTGGTGCATCTATGTCAAGACCTGAATGTGGCTTGCTGCAGGTAATATGTGACATTTGGACAAACATTGATCTACTGGTGCACCCCGAGAGAGCTCTTGAGAAGCTGTAAGAAGAAATAACAAGGCCGCTTTCCTGCTGTTACCATTTATACTGGCTATGCTGTGGGTTTCAGAGCTACAGGAGGCACACGAGATCACATTGTGCCTTTTTTTCAAGAGAAGTGAACATTTGTAACATGTAGAGTTAGGCCAAATCCAAATCACTGCTCACGAGGAGGTGTGTTTATGAAGGGATGAGGGTCCATATGCGAACCCCCACCCCTCTTATCAAGCCCAGCCACAGAAGGTTAAGCACTTGCCTTAACAAGATGACTAATAATGTGTGTCAGATCATTTCCCTCATACAGCCAGAGGACTGGAGAACATATGCTCCAACCTCTGTCTCTTTGCCAGAACATTTCATCCTCCTTTGACTCTATATCACAGCAGTAACTAGCTAACACTCCTCCTCCTCAGCCTTTAGACAAAGCAGTAATCTGGGGGAGCTGGGAAGGAGAGAGGAGAGAGAGGAGAGAGAAGAGGGAGGAGAGAGACAGGAGAGAGGAGAGAGAGGAGGGAGAGGAGAGAGAGAGAGAAGAGGAGAGAGAGGAGAGAGAGAAGAGAGAGGAGAGAGAGAAGAGAGGAGAGAGAAGGGAGAGAGGAGAGAGAAGAGTGATAATAGGAGAGAGAGGAGAGAGAGAAGAGGGGAGAGAGGAGAGGAGAGAGGAGAGAGAGAGGAGAGAGAAGAGTGAGAATAGGAGAGAGAGAGGAGAGAGAGGAGAGGGGAGAGAGGAGAGGAGAGAGAAGAGAGGAGAGATAGAATAGAGAGGAGAGGGGACAGAGAGGAGAGAGAAGAGAGGGGAGAGAGGATAGACAGCGTAGCATGGGCAGTATTCACAGCTGCAGCAGCCGCAGTAGCATCACTCTGCCCCTCTGAATGGGCTGACCTGCCCATGACCATCCCAGGATAGCAGTGTCATTGGCCCTGGGCTGAGGGGGCTACTGGAGGTAGAGAACTATGTCACAGCAATTAGCAGCTGCTGAACAACCCTGGAGTGAATGAACGCTGCTATTAGCATGGCATACATCAACACGCACATACAGACGTCATAATCTACCGGGCTCAATCACTTCAGATACAGCCTACTCTCAGTTTGATATTCACAAGAGCAATGAAATGCAGTAAGGGAATCATCTGAGAAGGAGGGAATAAGGAGAGAAAAGATACTGAAAGCATACAAAGAGGTTACGAGCAAACAAACCCCATGCTGCAGTGATTGGTATAGATATAAGGTACGCATCATGAATTCCAATGGCATTCCATTCCACATCACATAAGAGTTAAATTACAAAGAGTTTTGTGCGATAATCTGACTGGGGAGAAATAGATTTTTCTGCGCTGGCCACCGTGAACCCAGTCCTAGCAATGCCTGCTCAGAGGAAAATCAAGGCCTACCATTAAGCATTCTGCTGCACATCAATCTGTTGATTAGTAACCAAGATTGATTCTATGGCTTTAATTATGTCAGCCATGGCACAGATAAAGACCTGCCCACCCTTTCAGTCATCCACTAAACAGACACTATTTGTCCCTTGTTTGTGGCTGGTTTGACATAATGTTTTGTATGTATAATCATTCCCTGAATCCCTGAATCAGAGATCTGCAACTTTTTCTTTGTTTAATGAATATTTACTATTCACTGCAATACAAAGATGGATCAGCAGTAAGAAATGAATGGGAAGATTAGAATGCATTCGTTTGACATTTCCTCGTTCTCCATCCGTTCATTAGCAAAGATCTCAATAACCGCTCAATTGGATTCTTGCAATTTCCTGCTGTTCACCTTTTGTATCTGAGATCAATCAGCTTCCATTCTTATGAAAACCTTTAGAAAAATTATTGTTTTAGCCACGAAGGCTTAAGTCCCTGTGATCATCTACTGTAGAAAAATGTGTGCAGGGTTTCCAGTGATTCCAGAGCAGTGAATGGCAGGCTTGGACATTGCATATCCAGGTGACACATGGCACCATTAAGCCACTTCTAATCAAATCACAGCCAACAGAATTTCTTTTTAGCAGTGGCCTCAGAGAAGAGTGGGAGCTGCACAAAATGTGGGTGGCAGCAGCAGTGTAGAACAACCTGTCCTGTTGCAGGTAAAAGCTCAACAATCTCCCATCCAAGGTGTTAGAGATGGGGGCCAGTATATAGGGCATATATGTTCCTGGCTGGTTAGGACTGCTCTGTATTGAGCTCTTTTTAACACTTGAATAATGTCCCTTTTATTCATTGAAGTCGTACCATTGCTTATCTATTTGTCGGACCACTGTATCTTCTCCAGCTCATCAATAATGTTACACGAAGGTTCCCTTCTGGAAGAGAAATCAGACACACTCCTCCTCTGTGCCTTTTCATTTACTCTTTGAAAACCATTTCACACAGCATATACAGTGGGTATTATAAGTATTCACCCCCCTTTGATTTTGTTCACATTTTGTGGCATTACAAAGTGGGATTGAAATGAATTTGTTGGGGGGGGTCATTGATCTACTATTTAATATCAAAATGGAAGAGACAAAAAGTTTACATGCATGAAAAATAACACACTAATATACCTATAACAAATAATTAAACAGCAGCAGCAACATAACAATAGCGAGGCCACATACATGGTGCACCGGCACAGAGCGAATGGATTTGCCCCAAACATAAGACTTTGCATTTAGGCCAAAAAGTGTATTCCTTTGCTGTGTTTTTTTCTGCAGTTACTTTAGTGCCGTGTTGCACACAGGATTCATGTTTTGGAAAATGTGTATTCTGTATAATTGTATTCTTCTTTTCACTCTATTGTAGAGTAACTACAATGTTGTTGATCCATCCTCAGTTCTCTACCATCACAGCCATTTAGCTCTGTAGCTGTTTTAAAATCACCAATGGCCTCATGGTAACATCCCTGAACAGTTTCCTTCCTGTCCTGCAGCTCAGTTCAGGACGACTGTATCTTTGATGTGTCTGGGTGGTTTAATACATAATGCACTGCATAATTATAAACTAGACCATGCTTAAAGAGCTATTCAATATCTGATTTGTTATTGTTACCCATCTACCGATCACCGCCTTTCTTTATGAGGCTTTCCAAAAGTTAGTGGGGTTTACTGTAACCATGTGTTCACTAGCTCATCGGGAAGCTTTGAATATCAAATAGTAATGGACTGGACAGGGACAGAGGAGAGAGAGAGAGAGAGAGAGAGAGAGAGAAGAGAAGAGAGAGAGATTGAGAGCGAGAGAGGAGAGAGAGAGAGAGAGAGAGAGAGGTGAGGAGAGAGAGGAGAGAGAGAGGGAGAGAGAGAGAGAGAGAGAGAGAAGAGAGAGAGATGAGAGACGAGAGAGAAGAGAGAGAGAGAGGGAGAGAGAGAAGAGAGAGAGAGAGAGAGGAGGAGAGAGAGACAGAGAGAGGAGAGAGAGAGAGAAGAGAGAGAGAGAGAGAGAGAGAGGGTGGTTGAGAATTATTCATTGTGAACATTCCTACTGTAGACCATCTCCCTGTTGGGGCTGGAGAACTGGAGTGGAGCTGAACAGATTGTCCCCGTTCTCAGCGACCCTAGAGTCAGCCAAGAAAGGAGAAGAACAGCCAAAGACCACAACAGATGGAGAGGCTTACAAGTGAGTACGTAAAAGTCGAGAATGAAATACTCATCTTGTTTGAGCAGAGAGAAGAGTCAAGCACACAATTTATGATACTGCTCTGGATGGTTGTTTGAAAGAGAAGGAGTCAAGCACACATTACTATACTGCCTCTAGGATGTTGTGTCTGACAGAGAAGAAGAGCAAGCACATTATACTATACGCCTCTTAGGATGTTGTGTCTGCAGAGAGAAGAGTCAAGCACACTTTATCAATTTACTGCCTCTAGGATGTTGTCTCTGACGAGAGAAGAGTCAAGCACACTATTATCACTATACTGCCTCTAGGATGTGTGTGTCTGACAGAGAGAAGAGTCAAGCACACTATTATCACTATACTGCCTCTAGGATGCTTGTGTCTACAGAGAGAGAGTCAAGCACACTATTACATATTACTGCGTCTAGATTTCTGTGTCTGACAGAGAGAGAGACAAGCACACATTATCACTATACTGCCTCTAGATGTTGTGTCTGACATAGAGAAGAGTCAAGCACACTATTATCACTATACTGCCTCTATGGATGTTGTATCTGACAGAGGAAGAGCTAAGACAAGTAATCACTATACTGCCTCTAGGATGTTGTTTTGACATAGGAATGAGTCAAGGCACACTATTATCAATAACTGCCTCTTAGGAATGGTTGTGTCTGACATGAGAGAAGAGTCAAGCACTAACTATTACACTATACTGCCGCTAGGATGTTGTGTCTGACAGAGAGAAGAGTCAGCACACTATTATCACTATACTGCCTCTAGGATGTTGTGTCTGACAGAGAGAAGAGTCAAGCACAACTATTTATCACTAACTGCCTCTAGTATGTTTGTGTCTGACAAGAGAAGAGTCAAGCACACATATACTATAAAACTGCCTCTAGGATGTTGTGTCTGACAGGAGAGAAAGAGTCAAGCACACTAATTAATACTATTACTGCCTCTAGGATGTTGTACTGACAGAGAGAAAGAGTCAAGCACATCTATTGATTCACTAAGCTGGCCTATAGAATGTTGTATCGACAGAAGAGATTCAAGCACACTATTCATCTATACGCCGTCTAGATGTTGTGTCTGACGAAGAGAAGAGCTTCAGAGCAAGCACGTATACACTATCTGCCCCTAGGATGTATGTATCTGACAGAGAGAAGAGTCAGCACACTATTATCACTATACTGCCTCTAGGATGTTGTGTCTGACGAGAGAGGAGTCAAGCACAACTATTATCATATAACTGCCTTAGGAGTTGTTCTGACAAGAGAAGAGTAAGCACACTATTTATCACTATACTGCCTTAGTATGGTTTGTAGGTCTGACAGGAGAAGAGTCAGCACACTATTATCACTATACTGCTTAGGATGTTGTATCTGACAGAAAGAAGAGTCAAGCCAACTATTATCACTCACTCCATACTGCCTCTAGGGATGTTGTACTCTGACAGAGAGAAGAGTCAAGCCACCTATATACTATAACTCGTCTAGGATGTTTGTGTCTGACAGAGAGAAGAGTTCAAGCCACACTATTAATCACTATTACTGCCTCTAGGATTGTGGTCTGACAGAGAGAAGAGTCAAGCACACTATTAATCACTATACTGCCTCTAGGATGTTGTTCTGACAGAGAGAAGAGTCAAGCACACTAATTAACTATACTGCCTCTAGGATGTTGTGTCTGACAGAAGAGAAGAGTCTACAAAGCCTATGTATATCACTATACTGCCTCTAGGATTGTTGTTGTCTGACAGAGAGAAGAAGTCAAGCCACACTATTAATCACATACTCCTCTAGGATGTTGTGTCTGACAGAGAGAAGAGTCAAGCACACTATTATCACTATACTCTGCTCTAGGTATGTTGTGTCTGACAGAGAGAAGAGTCAAGCACACTATTATCACTATACTCGCGCCTCTAGGATGTTGTGTCTGACAGAGAGAAGAGTCAGCACACTATTATCCTATACTGCCTCTAGGATGTTGTGTCTGACAGAGAGAAGAGAAAGCATCACTATTACACTATACTCTGCCTCTAGGATGGTTTGTGTCTGACAGAGAGAAGAGTCAGCACACTATATTATCACTATACTGCCTCTAGGATGCTTGTGTCTGACAGAGAGAAGAGTCAGACACTATTACACTATACTGCTCTAAATGATTGCTGTCTGAACAAGAAAGCAGTCAAGCACATAACTATTATTCGACTATACTGCCTATAGTATGTTGTTTGACCAGACAGAAGAGTCAAGCACATCTATCACTGCTATACTGCCTCTAGGATTGCGCTTCATCCAATCCACGGATAAAGCTCTGAATGCAAATGCAATGGGTGATAACCCAATTTGGTTCCTCTTCTAAATGACCTAGTGTATAGCTCTGCATGTTCCTGCGTGTGTAGCTAAGTGACCCTGTTTGTTGTCTCTACTGATAGGAAGACAAATACAGGCAACAGACATTTATTACCCTTGATCCAGGAATCTTTTTAGCCATGACTTTCCCATATGGAAGCGGCATATGTCTCATGACTATATCATACGTATCTATAATAAGCATGCTCATTCAGATCAACTACAATGAAACCTGCTGCCACATGGTATTGATGATTATTGTACATGTTAATTAGCCATTTGACATTGTGCAGCATCTGTTTAGAACAGTATTTCCTAACAACAGGTGGACTATTCCAAAGAAAGGCTGTACAAAGGAGTCAAAATGTATTCTATAAAACTCCACACAAATACACTGTAGGAGCCTGCTGTAGACGATGGTGTGAGACGGTGGGGTCAGAATCGAGGCTGCGTGGGTGTCCAACAATGCCCTATCGCAGGTTCAGAGAGGAATGCCTGGTGAAAGATTTTCCCTGAGACGGAACACCTTTAATTGACAGCCTTTCTGTAGACCTCCTGTGGCACCTCTAGCCACCCTATTTATAGGCTGTAATGACAGACTTCCATTTGCCAGGGATCAATGTTGCAGAGCTGGAGATGCTAACTTTGTGGCCTGCAATTTTAGTTGTCATACTGTGCCATATCTCCAGCGTCAGATGAAGGGGAGCCGGCCAGGCTGCTGCTGTGGTTATGCTGCGTCTGACCGGCAGCCAGTCAACACAGAACCCAGCCTCCTCCATCTTGGTGTCAGAGTTAAACGGTTGCAGATCATCATGATGACTTGTGGCGTTATTATTGATGTAATGATAGTGTCATGATATAGTGCATCTTTTAATTAAAGAACGAATACAGTAGAAAAGGCTCTTCTGTCAAGATTCAATATTCCCCATAATTGCAAATGTCAACATAATTAAAACTGACATGAAGAAGGAATAGCTTACATAACATAGACATATAATAAATACCTCATGGATTTTAATAATACGATTATTAATATAAACTCAGCAAAAAAGAAACGTCCTCTCACTGTCAACTGTGTTTACTTTCAGCAAACTGTGTAAATATTTGTATGAACATAACAAGACTCAACTGAGACATAAACTGAACAAGTTCCACAGACATGTGACTAACAGAAATTAAATAATGTGTCCCTGAACAAAAGGGGGGGGGTCAAAATCAAAAGTAACAGTCAGTATCTGGTGTGGCCACCAGCTGCATTAAGTACTGCAGTGCGTCTCCTCCTCATGGACTGCACCAG
>NW_019957571.1:0-42076 GCF_002910315.2 Salvelinus sp. IW2-2015
AATGCTGCTCCGTGGGATGTTCAAAGTTTTGGATATTTTTTTATAACCCAACCCTGAACTGTACTTCTCCATAACTTTGTCCCTGACCTGTTTGGAGAGCACCTTGGTCTTCATGGTGCCGCTTGCTTGGTGGTGCCCCTTGCTTAGTGATGTTGCAGACTCTGGGGCCTTTCAGAACAGGTGTATATATACTGAGATCATGTGACCGATCATGTGACACTTAGATTGCACACAGGTGGACTTTATTTAACTAATTATGTGACTTATTTTTTTTTGTTTTATTTAATTTCACCTTTATTTAACCAGGTAGGCTAGTTGAGAACAAGTTCTCATTTGCAACTGCGACCTGGCCAAGATTAAGCAAAGCAATTCGACACATACAATAACACAGAGTTACACATGGAATAAACAAAACATACAGTCAATAATACAGTAGAAAAAATAAAACAAAAAGTCTATATACAGTGAGTGCAAATGAGGTAAGATAAGGGAGTTAAGGCAATAAATAGGCCATCGTGGCGAAGTAATTACAGTATAGCAATTAAACACTTGAATGGTAGATGTGCAGAAGATGCATGTGCAAGTAGAGATACTGGGGTGCAAAGGAGCAAGATAAATAAATAAATACAGTATGGGGATGAGGTAGATAGGTGGGTTGTTTACAGATGGTGTAGTGATCTGTGAGCTGTTCTGAGCTGTGAGCTGTTTTAAGCTGGAGCTTAAAGCTAGTGAGGGAGATATGAGTCTCCAGCTTCAGTGATTATTGCAGGAAAAGAAGGGAAAGGCGACCAAAGAGGAATTGGCTTTGGGGGTGACCAATGAGATAAACCTTCTGGAGCGCGTCCTACGAGTGGGTGCTGCTATGGTGACCAGTGAGCTGAGATAAGGTGGGGCTTTACCTAGCAGAGACTTGTAGATAACCTGTAGCCAGTGGGTTTGGCGACGAGTATGAAGCGAGGGCCAACCAACGAGAGCGTACAGGTCGCAGTGGTGGGTAGTGTATGGGGCTTTGGTGACAAAACGGATGGCACTATGATAGACTGCATCCAATTTGTTGAGTAGAGTGTTGGAGGCTATTTTATAGATGACATCGCCGAAGTCGAGGATCGGTAGGATGGTCAGTTTTACGAGGGTATGCTTGGCAGCATGAGTGAAGGAGGCTTTGTTGCGATATAGGAAGCCGATTCTAGATTTAATTTGGGATTGGAGATGCTTAATGTGAGTCTGGAAGGAGAGTTTACAGTCTAACCAGACACCTAGGTATTTGTAGTTGTCCACTTATTCTAAGTCAGAGCCGTCCAGAGTAGTGATGCTAGTCGGGCGGGCATGGGCGGGCAGTGATTGATTGAATAGCATGCATTTAGTTTTACTTGCATTTAAGAACAGTTGGAGGCCACGGAAGGAGAGTTGTATGGCATTGAAGCTCGTCTGGAAGTTAGTTAACACAATGTCTAAAGAGGGGTCAGAAGTATACAGAATGGTGTCGTCTGCGTAGAGGTGGATCAGAGAATCACCAGCAGCAAGAGCGACATCATTGATATATACAGAGAAGAGAGTTGGCCTGAGAATTGAACCCTGTGGCACCCCCATAGAGACTGCCAGAGGTCCGGACAACAGGCCCTCCGATTTGACACACTGAACTTTATCAGAGAAGTAGTTGGTAAACCAGGCGAGGCAATCATTTGAGAAACCAAGGCTGCCGATAAGAATGTGGTGATTGACAGAGTCGAAAGCCTTGGACAGGTCGATGAATACGGCTGCACAGTAATGTCTCTTATCTCATCTGAAGGTAATTGGCTGCACCAGATCTTATTTAGGGGCTTCATAGCAAAGGGGGTGAATACACATGCACGCACCACTTTTATGTAATTTTTTTCATTTCACTTCACCAATTTGGACTATTTTGTTTATGTCTATTACATCAAATCCAAATAAAAATCTATRTAAATTACAGGTTGTAACGCAACGAAATAGGAAAAAAGACAAAGGGGATGAATACTTTTGCAAGGCACTGTAAATAGATAAATATTTGTGGTATTTACAATGTTGTTTGTGCTCCACTGTTTGCCCTTTTGTCATGGCAATGGGACACAAATATTGCTGCTGTGATTGCACATTGTATTTCGCCTAACAGATATGGGAGTTTATAAATGTTAGATTTGTTTTCAAATTCTTTGTGGGTCTGTGTGATGTGTGGGAAATATGTATCTCTAATGTGGTCATACATTTGGCAGGTGGTTAGGAAGTGCTGCTCAGTTTACACCACGCGTTGAAACCGGTTCAGTTAACATAATTTTTTTTTTTTTAAGTAACAGAAATGGAACCGGGAACGAAAGTGATCCATACTATTCCGGAACAGAACTGTTATTTTAAAAGCACGTAAACCAGTTAATAACGTTATTTTATGTTCCAGGCATTTCTTTTCTAGTCACACAAAAAAACTCAACAAAGCACCTATGCAAAGCCCTCACTCTGTCACTCAGAAACTTATTATTCCAGCATCTTCCTTGTTAGCTTGCTAGCTCAAGTTTGTTAGCTAGCTAGCTCAAGCTTGTTAGCTAGCTATCTCAAAGGACATTCAATGGTCCTTCATAGAAGCCGCTCCTCGTAGGTATAATTATATAGACCTAATTTAGATAATGCATGTCATAACAAGATGCATAGCACTTCAAGACTGCTCCTCAAATCCTCTCTCTCTCTCTCACCTCATAAAATTTCAGTCACATCTTGCGCCATAGGCTACACTTGTCTGTCCATCACGCGTGTAAACAACTAGCTTGCCTGCTATTTCCGCACTGATTGGTGAAGTAATTTAATGAGATAAATGTAAGAAACTTGATTTCAGAAGTTAAAAAAACAATATAAACAATATAACAATATAAATCTGTACTTTATTTGACCGCTGCGCCACTCAGAAGGCCCAACCTAGCTAATGTTAGCCAGCTAGCTAGCATTAGCCACCTAGCCACTTAGCTAGAATTCGTACTGTATCATAGGTTTTACAAATTCGTAACATATTGTAAGTTTTTCGCAAATTTGTAACATATAATGCGAATTGTCATTCGTAACATATCATACTAAATGGAGTGTCTCGGATTTACGTACAGAATAATATGAAATGCCCTGAGACCAGGTTGTAGTGTAACAATACCAAACGTAACATATCATACTAATTTGAGTATCCCAGATTTACATTTACTATGTGCAGCGCCTCATGGGTCGCATATTCCACGGTAATTATTGGGGTCAAATTTTTCTCCACTTTTGTAGATTGGGGTGATCAATCCTTGGTTACAAATATTAGGGAACCTGCCAGAGCTGAAGATGATGTTAAAGAATTTAAGTACAGCCAATTGGAATTTGTTTTATTTCATTTATCATTTCACCATTAACAGCACAGGCCTTTTMGGGTTGGAGGGTTTGTATTTTGTCCTGTAGTTCATTCAATGTAATTGGAGAATCTAGTGGGTTCTGTTAATCTTTAATAATTGATTCTAAGATTTGTAGTTGATCATGTACACTGAGTGTACATTAAGAACAKCTCCCTTTTGCCCTTAGCACAGCGTCAATTTGTCAAAAGCATTCTACAGGGATGCTGGCCCATGTTGACTCCAATGCTTCCCACAGTTAGGCCACAGTTGTGCCAAGTTGGCTGGATGTCCTTTGGGTGGTGGACCATTCCACCACAAAACTCTAACCTACAGAGAGATTAACCTAGAGAAGTCCCCTCAGCCAGCTGGTTCTAGAGCTCTGTTCACAAACAAACAGACCCCACAGAGCCCAGGACAGCAGCACAATTAGACCCAACCAAATTATGAGAAAAATATAAAACTATTTGATACACTGGAAAGAATCAACCAAAAAACTGAAGAAATTGGAATGCTATCTGGCCCTAAACAGAGAGTACACAGTGGCAGAATACCTGACCACTGTGACTGACCCAAAAGGAATAAAATCCTTGACTATGTATAGACTCAGTGAGCATAGCCTTGCTATTGAGAGAGGCCGCCAGAGGCAGACCAGGCTCTCGAGAGAAGACAGGCTATGTGCCCACTGCCCACAAAAAGAGCAGTAAACCAGGAGTTGGAACCAAAATCATTTTCCAATCGTTTCGTTCTGAACAGAACCAATATTTTTTTCCTTTCATTCCACTGTTCCGACCAATGTTCTAATCCGGTTCAAACCAAAAAAAAGAACCGGTTTATATTGTTCCTTTCTGTTCCTTTTTTAACTTCTTGAAATCAACAGTTTTTTACATTTATCTCATTAAATTACTTCACCAATCAGTGCGGATAGAGCAGGCAAGCTAGTTGTTTACATGCGTGATGGACAGACAAGTGTAGCCTATGGTGCAAGATGTAACTGAAATTTTAAGGCAGGGGAGAGCGAGAGCGAGAGAGAGAGAGGGTTGAGGAGCAGTCTTGAAGTGCTATGCATCTTGTTATGACATGCATTATCTGAATTAGGTCCATATAATTATACCTACGAGGAGCGGCTTCTATGAAGGACCATTGAATGTCCTTTGAGCTAGCTAGCTAATGAACTTGAGCTAGCAAGCTAACAAGCTTTTGTGTGCAGAGTGGCACCAGAATTAAAAACACATCTTGCCTTTTTTGTAGTTTATAAATACAACGTGAAAAGTGACATCTAGGCCTATAGTATCCTTAACTAGCTTTGAAAAAGTTAATCCATTCTTCTCTAGCTAATAAATCTCTTCTCTAGCTAATCTCCCCATCTTCTGAATCAAGCTAGTAAAGTCAGTACAGTAGCCTATGCTTCGGAGGGGGGATGGGCAGGTAGCCTAAACACGCAGACACTGGCAAGAATGTTCAGCTTGCAGGCAGATCCTGGAATAAGTTTCTGAGTGACCGAGTGAGGGCTTTGTATAGTTGCTTTGTTTTTTGTTTTGTTTTGTGGGACTAGAAAAAAATGCCTAGAATGTAAAATAACGTTATTAACCAGTTTCCATCCTTATAAAATAAAGGTTCTGTTCTGGAACAGTATAGATCACTTTCGTTCCCGGTTCCATTTCTGTTACTCAAAAAAAAAAAAAAKATGTGTTCATTGAACCGGTTTCAACGCGTGGTGTAAACTGAGCAGCACTTCCTAACCTCATGCCAAATGTATGACCACATTAGAGATACATATTTTCCACAGACCCACAAAGAATTTGAAAACAAATCTAACATTTATAAACTCCCATATCTGTTAGGCGAAATACAATTTGCAATCACAGCAGCAAGATGTGTGGCCCATTGCCATGAGAAAAGGGCAACCAGTGGCGCACAAACGACATTGTAATTTTTTTTTTTTTTTCATTTTTTCATAAATATTTTAATTTATCTGTTTATTTACCTTCCTCTACTATTCGTACTAGAGCTATGTGTTGGGGGTGCCACGGCACCCCTGATAAATTGAAATACATTTCAGTACATTTCAGTAATAGAATTAGTGCTGTCTGTATAGAAATAAATTAAAGAACTCAGAAACTACAACAGGGGTAGGCCTAGAATTTTGCCACAGAGGATCAATAGTTTATGTGTAGCCCAATCCAACAGCCTGGTCTCATAGACTATTCGTAACATAGAACATGTAAATCCGGGACACTCAAGTTAGTAGGATATGTTACGTTTGGTATTGTTACGCTACAACCTCTCAGAGCATTTTGTATTATTCTGTAAGTAAAGCAGACACTCCATTTAGTATGATATGTTACAAATGACAATTTGCATTAAATGTTGCAAATTTGCAAAAACATACAATATGTTACGATTTAGCAAAACCTATGTTATGTTACGAATTCTAGCTAGGTGGCTAACGCTAGCTAGCTGGCTAACATTAAGTTTAGGGTTAAGTTTAGGAGTTAGAAGTTAGGGTTAAGGTTAGGGGAAGGGTTAGCTAGAAGGGTTAAGGTTATGGTTAGGAGAAGGGTTAGCTAACATGCTAAGTAGTTTCAAAGTAGCAAAAAAAGTAGTAAGTAGTTGAAAAGTTGCTAATTAGCTAAAATGATAAAGTTCTCTGTGATGAGATTCAAACTCGCAACCTTTGGGTTGCTAGATGTTTGCGATATGCCAACCACCCTACTTTCATTTTTTTGCCTCAAGTAACCATCTGTCTTATGTAACCACAGTGGCGGAAAAAGTACCCAATTGTCATACTTGATTGAAAGTAAAAGTGGCACCATTTTCTTGTTTTTAAAATGTCCTTTTATAGCCAGGGGCATGCTCCAACACATAATTTACAAACGAAGCATGTGTTTAAGGAGTCCGCCAGATCAGAGGCAGTAGATATGACCAGGGGTGTTTTCTTGATAAGTGTGTGAATTAGACAATTTTCCTGTCCTGCTAAGCATTGAAAACGAGTACTTTTGGGTGTCAGGGAAAATGGAGTAAAAAGTACATCATTTTTATTAGGAATGTAGGGAAGTAAAAGTAGTCAAACATATAAAAAGTAAAGTACAGTACAGATGCCTAAAAAAACGACATAAAGTACTTTCAAGTATTTTTACACCACTGTGTAACCATACCAAAAGTAAAGTATCATACTAATTTGAGGGCTCTATTTTCGGCTGGTGTTATGGTGAGTGGTGACAAACGCATGTTAGTTTGTAATTTCGTCATGTAAAAAACTGGGACACTTTGTCACGTTCCTGACCTGTTTTATGTTATTTTTGTATGTGTTTAGTTGGTCAGGGCGTGAGTTGGGGTGGGCATTCTATGTTTTGTGTTTCTATGTTTAGGTCACTTGTAATTAGCCTTATATGGTTCTCAATCAGGGACAGGTGTTTGACGTTTCCTCTGATTGAGAACCATATATAGGTTGGCTGTTCACACTGTTTGTTTGTGGGTGATTGTCTTCTGTGTCTGTGTATGTTGCACCACACGGGACTGTTTCGGTTTGTTTGTTCGTTTGATGTAGTCCGTTCCTGTTCGTGAGTTCCTGTTCGTGAGTTCTTCGTGCATTTATGTAAGTTCCATGTTCAGGTCTGTCTACGTCGTTTTCTTATTTTGTAGTTTGTTGAAGTGTTTTCGGTTTTCGTCAGTACTTTAATAAACTTCATTATGTCCAAATATCACGCTGCACTTTGGTCCAATCCCTACTCCTCCTCTTCGTCTGAAGAGGAGGAGGACACCCGTTACACACTTGCATTTTCCAGTCCTAACTCCAGGTTCGGCAATTTACCTGTCTTATATCAGCTCGCTGGCACTCAGATGGGCGGGGTAGAAATATTTTAGGCGTGTCCTTAAAAACATGACCCAAAGTGCAAATTTCAGGCGATGCTGATAGGGATATTTAAGACCAAACATAAGCTAGTTTTAGCGGTAACGCAGTTTGTTATGGCATGCTTGTTGACAGTGGAAAAGCAGCCTATCCAGCCGTGATGCACACTGACCATATGTGCATGAAACAAAAGTAACCTAATGTGCTTTTGGTGCATGTACACTTATATTTAGAAACATAAAACAAATGTTTTTTCCCATGATGTTTTATTTGATTCAAAACCAAGCATAGCCTCCCCTCCTTTCAATTAAGGCTTTTTTTGTCTGCCCAATGCAATCGCGAAGTAGTCAAGACTGCCGATAAAGGGTTTGGCTCCGGAGACAGCTTGGAAATAAATCTTCATCACCAAAGCTATATTAAAATATAACGTTTGAGAGGAGTAAAACTGTAAGCTGGCATTCCCATTTATTTTAGCCATGCAGGTCCCGTTTTGGACATGCGTAAAACCCCTCCACGATGTAGGCTACGTGTCTACATTTACATTACATTTAAGTCATTTAGCAGACGCTCTTATCCAGAGCGACTTACAAATTGGTGCATTCACCTTATGATATCCAGTGGAACAACACCACTTACAATGTGCATCTAACTCTTTTAAGGGGGGGGGGGGGGGTTAGAAGGATTACTTTATCCTATCCTAGGTATTCCTTAAGAGGTGGGGTTTCAGGTGTCTCCGAAGGTGGTGATTGACTCCGCTGACCCTGGCGTCGTGAGGGAGTTTGTTCCCACATTGGGTGCCAGAGCAGCGAACAGTTTTGACTGGGCTGAGCGGGAACTGTACTTCCTCAGAGGTAGGGAGGCGAGCAGGCCAGAGGTGGATGAACGCAGTGCCCTTGTTTTGGGTGTAGGCCTGATCAGAGCCTGAAGGTACGGAGGTGCCGTTCCCTCACAGCTCCGTAGGCAAGCACCATGGTCTTGTAGCGGATGCGAGCTTCAACTGGAAGCCAGTGAGAGAGCGGAGGAGCGGGTGACGTGAGAGAACTTGGGAAAGTTGAACACCAGACGGGCTGCGGCGTTCTGGATGAGTTGTAGGGGTTTAATGGCACAGGCAGGGAGCCCAGCCAACAGCGAGTTGCAGTAATCCAGACGGGAGATGACAAGTGCCTGGATTAGGACCTGCGCCGCTTCCTGCGTGAGGCAGGGTCGTACTCTGCGAATGTTGTAGAGCATGAACCTACAGGAACGGGTCACCGCCTTGATGTTAGTTGAGAACGACAGGGTGTTGTCCAGGATCACGCCAAGGTTCTTAGCACTCTGGGATGAGGACACAATGGAGTTGTCAACCGTGATGGCGAGATCATGGACGGGCAGTCCTTCCCCGGGAGGAAGAGCAGCTCCGTCTTGCCGAGGTTCAGCTTGAGGTGTGATCCGTCATCCACACTGATATGTCTGCCAGACATCGCAGAGATCAGTTCACCACCTGGTTATCAGAGGGGGGAAAGGAGAAGATTAATTGTGTGTCGTCTGCTATAGCAATGATAGGAGAGACCATGTGAGGATATGACAGACCAAGTGACTTGGTGTATAGCGAGAATAGGAAGAGGGCCTAGAACAGAGCCCTGGGGGACACCAGTGTGAGAGAACGTGGTGCGGAGACAGATTCTCGCCACGCACCTGGTAGGAGCGACCTGTCAGGTAGGACGCAATCCAAGCGTGGGCGCCGCGCGGAGATGCCCAGCTCGGAGAGGTGGAGAGGAGGATCTGATGGTTCACAGTATCAAAGGCAGCCGATAGGTCTAGAAGATGAGAGCAGAGAGAGAGAGTTAGCTTTAGCAGTGCGGAGCGCCTCCGTGACACAGAGAAGAGCAGTCCAGTTTGAATGACTAGTCTTGAAACCTGACTGATTTGGATCAAGAAGTGCATTCTGAGAGAATAGCAGGAGAGCTGGCCAAGGACGGCACGTTCAAGAGTTTTGGAGAGAAAAGAAAGAAGGGATACTGGTCTGTAGTTGTTTGACATCGGAGGATCGAGTGTAGGTTTTTTCAGAAGGGGTGCAACCTCTCGCTCTCTTGAAGACGGAAGGGACGTAGCCAGCGGTCAAGGATGAGTTGATGAGCGAGGTGAGGTAAGGGAGAAGGTCTCCGGAAATGGTCTGGAGAAGAGAGGAGGGGATAGGGTCAAGCGGGCAGGTTGGTTGGGCGGCCGGCCGTCACAAGACGCGAGATTTCATCTGGGAGAGAGGGGAGAAAGAGGTCAAAGCACAGGGTAGGGCAGTGTGAGCAGAACCACTTGTGTCGTTTGACTTAGCAACGAGGATCGGATATCGTCGACCTTCTTTTCAAAATGGTTGAGAAGTCATCAGCAGGGAGGGAGGGGGGGGAGGAGGATTCAGGAGGGAGGAGAAGGTGGCAAAGAGCTTCCTAGGGTTAGAGGCAGATGCTTGGAATTTAGAGTGTAGAAAATGGCTTTAGCAGCAGAGACAGAAGAGGAGAATGTAGAGAGGAGGGGTGAAAGGATGCCAGGTCCGCAGGGAGGCGAGTTTTCCTCCATTTCCGCTCGGCTGCCGGAGCCCTGTTCTGTGAGCTCGCAATGAGTCGTCGAGCCACGGAGCAGGAGGGAGGACCGAGCCGGCTGGAGGATAGGGGACATAGAGAGTCAAAGGATGCAGAAAGGGAGGAGAGGAGGTTGAGGAGGCAGAATCAGGAGATAGGTTGGAGAAGGTTTGAGCAGAGGAAGAGATGATAGATGGAAGAGGAGAGAGTAGCGGGGGAGAGAGAGCGAAGGTTGGGACGGCGCGATACCATCCGAGTAGGGGCCAGTGTGGGAAGTGTTGGATGAGAGCGAGAGGGAAAAGGATACAAGGTAGTGGTCGGAGACTTGGAGGGGAGTGCAATGAGATTAGTGGAAAGAAACAGCATCTAGTAAACAGAATGAGGTCAAGCGTATTGCCTGCCTTGTGAATAGGGGGGAAGGTGAGAGGGTGAGGTCAAAAGAGGAGAGGAGTGGAAAGAAGGAGGCAGAGAGGAATGAGTCAAAGGTAGACGTGGGGAGGTTAAAGTCACCCAAACTGTGAGAGGTGAGCCATCCTCAGGAAAGGAACTTATCAGGGCGTCAAGCTCATTGATGAACTCTCCAAGGGAACCTGGAGGGCGCATAATGATAAGGATGTTAAGCTTGAAGGGCTGTAACTGTGACGCATGGAATTCAAAGGAGGCGATAGACAGATGGTCAGGGGAGAAAGAGAGAATGTCACTTGGGAGAGAATGAGATCCCAGTGCCACCACCCCGCTGACCAGAAGCTCTCGGGGTGTGCGAGAACACGTGGGCAGACGAGGAGAGAGCAGTAGGAGTTAGCAGTGTTATCAGTGGTATCCATGTTTCCGTCAGTGCCAAGAAGTCGAGGGACTGGAGGGAGCATAGGCTGAGATGAACTCTGCCTTGTTGGCCGCAGATCGCAGTTCAGAGAGGCTGCCTGAGACCTGGAACTCCACGTGGGTCGTGCGCGCTGGGACACCAGGTTAGAGTAGCAGCGCCACGCGGTGTGAAGCGTTTGTATGGTCTGTGCAGAGAGGAGAGAACAGGGAATAGACAGACACATAGTTGACAGGCTACAGAAGAGGCTACGCTAATGCAAAGGAGATTGGAATGACAAGTGGACTACACGTCTCGAATGTTCAGAAAGTTAAGCTTACGTTGCAAAAAATCTTATTGACTAAAATGATATAGTACTGCTGGCTGGTGAAATAGGCTAGCTAGCAGTGGCTGCGTTGTTGACTTTGTTTGAAAGTGTGCTGGCTAGGTAACCTCTCAACTGGCTAGGTAACCTCGACAATTACTCTAGACTACACAATTATCTGATAAAAGACGGCTATGTAGCCAGCTAAGATCAAACAAATCAAACTGTTGTACTGTAATGAAATGAAATGTAATACTACCTGTGGAGCAAAGCGGAATGCAACTACTCGCTCCAACCCGGAAGTGCGTATCGTAGAGGGAGAGGCAATAGAAGTGTTGTTTCTTGTATTATTGTCTTTTGTGTCTTTAGAGGACTGCTTCACCTTAATGTCCCCTTTCCCTTTTCTTCTGTCCTTATTTTGTCCCACTTTGTCCCTTCTTTGTCCCTTCTTCTCTTCTGCCAACTAGACACTCCTTGTTAGCTAGCTAGCTTCTTCCAGGAATGTCCCTAGCAACTGCCTAGCAACAGGTAAACAACTTAGCTAGCTAAGAAAACGGTATAATTTTATGAAAATGTTTTACTTTTTCAAAAGCCTTTCTTCTTTGTTTGCTGCTTGTTTGGTCTCCTATTCAGTTTGCAGTTTTCTTTTGATTTTTTTTCGATGTACTTTACTCTAAAAAAACATTTAAATTTCAATATTTGTAGGAGCTCATCTTTTCAYCTGCTGCTGCTTAATTTGGAACTCCGGAATATGTGTCCATGCCCATCATGAAACGAGAGATGAAAACCTCTGTGAATACATGAAACTCGTGTTTCGAAGTTATCTGTAACCTGTAAACATTTCTGGATTTTCGTTTCATATGTTCCAAACCCAAGCTCTCCCGTAGGCCCGCTATAACGAAGGCTGGTTCAACAGAAATGCGTGTCGTTTTTATCCTGACGGTTTTATATCATTACATTTTACATGTATTTATTTTTTTTATTTTTTTTACAAACAAACTTATTAGAATGATTCACCTTCCTGGTATTATGGTGACAACGTCCGTGCCATGCTTGCAATGCAACTTCAGGAGATGTGTGAATGCAATCTGGTCTGTAAGATGGTTCCGATTATGTTCATAAAACACAGGCCTATTTGGGAGCAGTACACCGGTGAGCGGACATTCTCCCTTTCTCTTTATATTGGATCTTTGTCCAGCTACTGTGAAAAGTGTGGATGTCCGTTAAACTCTCCATAGTCTGCATTGTTTTAATATTACATGCCCACGGGGAGAAATGATGGTGCCTGTAAGTGTGACATAGCCTATTTAAAACAAGTTGTTTTGATTAGAATTATTTGTGGTATTTTTAGGCCTTATCAATAATTAATGTAATCTTGCTTATTGACCACGTTTGGCATGCCCATGCTCAGCCATATTGCAATTTACAGTGGGCCTAGCCCCTATATCAGTGTGAATGCTATTGAAGCCATGCAACGTGCCAGAACAATGTGGACAGCAAATGGGTTCAAGTTAAATATAGGTCTACATTTTGTTATTTCGTTTCTGTAAGCCATTTAACAGACTATAACGGGATAACAATAACATTGGAGTTGATTCCAAGGCAATACATAGAAAACCATAAATACACAACTTGAAGCAACCACATATTTCGCTACGGAGCACATTCTGATGGGCCAAGCCTCGACACACCCACAACTTGTTAACTCATCAAAACCCAGCCCTTTAGCGCTAATGCCAGCAAGTAGGTCGTTAATTGTAATAGTGAAAACAGCAAAAATTATTTTTGACACACCCCTGAACCTATAGCACTACCGCCCACGCTTAGAGTTACCATGCATAAGGCCTCCCGAGTGGCGCATTGGTCTAAGGCATTGCATCGCAGTGCTAGCTGRGCCACTAGAGATTCTGGTTCGAGTCCAGGCTCTGTCGCAGCCGGCCGTGACCGGGAGACCCATGGGGCGGCGCACAATTGGCCCAGCATCGTCCGGGTTAGGAGAGGGCTTGGTCGGCAGGGATGTTCTTGTCCCATCTTGCACTAGGGACTCCTGTGGTGGGCCAGATGCAATGCAAGCTGACACAGTTGTTGCCAGGTGTACGGTGTTTCCTCCAACACATTGGTGCGGCTGTGTATCAGAGGATGCATGGCTCTCCATCTTTGCCTCTCCCGAGTCCATAAGGGAGTTGCAGCGATGGGACAAGCCTGTAACTACCAATTGGATACCATGAAATTGGGGAGAAAAGGGGGTAAAAATAGTTACCATTGCATTAGGTTTGTTAAAATAGAGCCCTGAGTGTCCTGGATTTACATTTACTATGTTATGTCTAGTCTATGAAACCAGGCTCTGTGGACAGGATCTTGGGTGGGCTGTTCTGCTGGCCTCTCTGGGGAGCCATTCTTCTGCTCTAGTGCTTTCAACTTCTCCTGCCGCTGTGCCACCTCCTTCTGGTGGTGGTGGTGGTGGGGGGGGGGGGGTGACTCTCCTCTTGTGCTTGCTTGTCTAGTGTTTCTGGATTGTTCCTGAGGAGCTTCTGTTTGTAGTCTTTTCATGCAGCATCATTTTACATTTCTCTCTCTCTCTCTGCCCAGTAAAGGGTCCCACAGCAAGGAAGGAAGGAGAGAAGTGTGTTTGTGTGTCTGTGTATGTGTGTGCGCCTTGGCTATACAGGATGTGGCACTTCCCCAATCTACCCCACAGTACCAACAGGCTACATGACTGCTTCAGTAACAGCCTGGTAGACTGTCACACTGACACCATGAGTAAACAGATCACAGGTGACACTTCCTCACATTATGATTCAGACTGTATTACATATTCATACATGATTAATAGATTATACAACCAATAGCCTGCCTTTCGATCAGTCCTGGCTGAACCCTGACTGTCATCACAGCGTCATTAATACAACATGAGACAGAACTTTACTAAGTATCCATGTACCCTGCCCACTCTGCCTATTTCTCGATACAGCAGAGGAAAGGATACCCAAGTAAGGAAGGAAGGAGACTTGGAAGGAGAGAGAAGTGCTAAAAGAGTCAGTAATAGAATCTACCCTACTATTAGATGTAACAGTATACAGTATGTACATTTGATCATACTATTGTCTTCCTCCTTATGCTCCGTGTTTCATGAAGACTTTCTGGCCTACGTAGGCTGGGTGTGTCTGGTCCCAAATCATCCTCACAACATTGGGTGAAGCCTGAGCGTTGAGTCCATTTGGTTCTTTACCATTAATCACCATGATGGCTACAGTTGGAACCAAATTCACTTCAGCAGGCTCTGGTATAGACCCGACTCTGGACTCAGGCTCTGGTATAGACCCGACTCTGGACTCAGGCTCTGGTATAGACCAGACTGTGGACTCGGGCTCTGGTATAGACCAGACTGTGGACTCAGGCTCTGGTATAGACCAGACTGTGGACTCAGGCTCTGGTATAGACCAGACTGTGGACTCAGGCTCTGATAACAAGGGGACAGCATTGTCCAGAGCAGACTGGAAACTCAAAGGAGCTAGAGAGGGCCGGGACCACCTGCACAAAGACAGGCTTTATACAACCCTGCCCCCACCTCACTGGCCTCCTTCTACCACCCTGGAAACACACACACACACACACACACACACACACACACACACACACACACACACACACACACACACACACACACACACACACACACACACACACACACACACACTTTGAAGCATACTAGTACTTGCACCTCATATGCAACACCACACAGAGAACCCACCAGCACCCCCTCCATTCTCACACGCACCCTGCCTGGGCAGTACGTCTCAGAGGCCCAGTGTGTGTGAGTGCGTCAGAGGTTAAAGAGTTAAGAGGGTATCGTGTAACCGCCACGGTCTGGCCCAGACAAAAGCCTGGATAATACTGATTCAACTCAACAGTCTGCTGCTACTGCTGCTGTGGCTTCCATTCACCCCAAACTGACCTGATCACACAGAGGTCAATGCAGATCAGCCTATTGTTGCTCTGCATTGTTACAACTAATTGGTTGTTGTCGGTGATGGCCATGAATTTGAATGAGCATTCTGTATCTTTATTGTTACCTCGATTGAACCTTTCAACCCCACTCTTTCCATTGTAGATTCTTACAACTGTCTGTAATATCTATGAATTTGAATTGAGGTTTCAGTATTTAGCATTACCTGAAACCTCTCATTCTCTCCCTTCACTTTCTTCTCCAGCTGTTATTCTGTGAGAAAAGTGTTCCATCTATTCTTTCCACTGAGCTGCGGTGTCCGTCTTCCAATTGGTTACGCAACAGTACAGTGAGTAGGCAAACAGAACTGAAAACAGTATTTACCATGAAGGATGGCAGACACACGCTCACATACAGTTCGTTTTCCGTCGTTGGAATAGCCACATTCACACCACCTCTCCCTGTTCTATCGATGACAGTGGGTTTGGCAATGACATAACGACGTGACGCTATGAAAGGATGAGAACGGCAGAGGAGGAGAGAGCATTATTCATGTCCATGACTGTGGCTTTGCCAGAGAAAGTGCCAAGATGTAATACGTCAATTAGTACCATGGTCATGCAATCCTGTGTTTAAAGGGAAATGCATAGAACAAACAGGCATTTAAGAACAATGGAGGCATTCTATAAAAAACGACATATGGGGAATTCTTTCCCGCTTAACATTCTTTCACATTTTCCCACATTTAACAACAATAGAAAGTAAAAGAGGATGTAAATAAACATTTGGATACTTTCTTTGAAAGGTCTGCCTCTGACTGACCAACACACACCCCTCACTCCCTGTAGCCCAGGGCTCTATCACGGAGAACAAACACAAACAGACCAGAGGAGAAGCCACATTGTTCTCGGTTCCATTCTTACTGGAACCCTTCCGTAGTGAAGGAGACCACACCTCCAATACATCAGATGTAACAGTAAATAAAGGAGGAACACAGGGGAGCTTTTATTGAGGTAAAATACAAAAATTTTCGGAAAAATAGTTCCACCTTTACTGTGCTTCTTGGAGTTGACTGGGGTGTTGTTAGATCCATGGTCGTAGTCTGCAGCACTCACTAAAGTATCATGCTGACATTGAGAAGTGCAAGGGGACTAATGAAATCAATAACTAATACACACACACACACACAGTCCCGCACTTGAGGAATGCATGTGTCAGCTGGCAGACGACCAGACGGACGAAACATGCACACACGCACACACGCACACAAATGCTCACACACACACACACACACACACACACACACACACACACACACACACACACACACACACACACACACACACACACCCCTCATCCCTTGTTCTTATGCGGTAAAAGGAGCTTGGTCTCCACAGTGACCAAACACAAAAAAGGAGGCAGGGCAACAAGAGCAGCTGGCCTCCAGAGATAGAGAGTGAGAGAGAGGTGTAGAGTGAGAGGGGGTGTGTGAGGGAAACAAACAAAAAACAGAGTGAGAGTGAATGAGTGTGGAAAGACGTCGCCAGAAGAGAGCGACGGAGGGGGAGTGGAGGCAGAGAAAGGGGAGAGACTTACTGCCAGTGCAAAAGACTAAGGAGAGAGAGCATAGTAGAGGAGGTACACAGACTCTCTCAGAAGACGAGAGCAGCACAAAGAAGCAGACAGTGAACACAGACTTTTAAAGAGAGAAACTGCTGGAAACTGCCATACTGACAACTGACAACCCAGTGAACTAAAGATACAGAACCTTTAAAAGGACAAAATAAAATCTTTCAGTCTGGAAAACTGGAATAAGCTAATTAGATGAGGTGGAACAGCGTAGAGGAGACCACACAAAGTATAGGAATAAGAAGAGGGGGATGGTGAAAGAGAGAGTTTTTAATGGACATTTGAGAAACTTTGAGAGAAGTGGATAAACTCTGTACTGAAGTTGGAGAGAATGACACATTGCCAAACTAATTCACCTCCAAAGGTAAGATTTTTGATACAGTAAAGTTGCCCTGTCAGTGATGTTTTATTTCTTTGTATATCGTTTACACTTGTTTTTTCAATGTCTGTTGGACATAAACATGTTCAATTGCTAAGATAAAATACAAACTGTAGTGGTTGACAATTGCTTGTTACATGAAAACAGTATATGTTTGAATATGACTTTCAGAACTTTTCAGCATTGCAGATATTCAGGGAATAAAGTTGGCTTTCAGTGAAACCTTTGGGGTCTCTTCAGACATTCACGTAAAGTAACATGAACCAGGAGAGGGGCCCAGGACAGATTGAATGGGAGAAAGGGGAGAGAGCCAGGGTGGGGGGAGAGGATAGAGAAAATAATGAGATGGGGGTAGGATAGAGTGAGATAGACAGACAGAGAGAGAGAAGAGGGGGAGAGAAACAGTAGAGGTCAGGTCATTCCTCAGAGTAACCCTGGCAAATCAAATGTTATTGGTCACATACACATGTTTAGCAGATGTTATTGAGGGTGTAGCAAAATACTTGTGTTCTTAGCTCCAACAGCGCAGTATATCTTATATCTAATATCTTAACAATTCACAAACAATACACACATATCTAAAAGTAAAAGAATGGAATTAAGAAATATATAAATATTAGGACAAGCAATGTTGGAGTGGCAATGACTAAAATACAGTAGAATAGAATACAGTATATATACTACCGTTCAAAAGTTTGGGGTCACTTAGAAATGTCCTTGTTTTTGAAAGAAAAGCACATTTTTTGTCCATTAAAATAACATCAAATTGATCAGAAATACAGCGTAGACATTGTTAATGTTGTAAATGACTATTGTAGCTGGAAACAGCTGATTTCACTCCTGAGTTCCAATGGCACGTTGTGTTAGCTAATCCAAGTTTATCATTTTAAAAGTCTAATTGATCATTAGAAAACCCTTTTGCAATTATGTTAACACAGTCGAAAACTGTTGTGTTGATTAAAGAAGCAATGAAACTGGCCTTCTTCAGAGTAGATTAATATCTGGAGCGTCAGCATTTGTGGGTTCAATTACAGCCTCAAAATGTCCTGAAACAAAGACCTTTCTTCTGAAACTCGTCAGTCTATTCTTATTCGGAGAAATGAAGGCTATTCCATGCGAGAAATTGCCAAGAAACTGAAGATCTCGTACAACGCTGTGTACTACTCCCTTCACAGAACAGTGCAAACTGGCTCTAACCAGAATAGAAAGAGGAGTGGGAGGCACAACTGAGCAAGAGGACAAGTACATTAGTGTCTAGTTTGAGAAACAGATGCCTCACAAGTCCTGAACTGGCAGCTTCATTAAATAGTACCCACAAAACACCAGTCTCAACATCAACAGAGTTCCTCTGTCCAGTGTCTGTGTTCTTTTGCCCATCTTAATCTTTTCTTTTTATTGGCCAGTCTGAGATATGTATTTTTCTTTGCAACTCTGCCTAGAAGGCCAGCATCCCAGAGTCGCCTCTTCACTGCTGACATTGAGACTGGTGTTTTGCAGGTACTATTTAATGAAGCTGCCAGTTGAGGACTTGTCTGATGGGAAAAAATGATGGAAAGCTTAGTGATGAAGACGGGAACACAACCTACTTGTAATATCAGAGTATAGTGAATAACTCCATATAAACATCTTCGTACAGGGATGGTACCGTTTAAGAAACAATAAGGGAGATCACAAGACCAATGAGCAGACTGCCCAGACAGTTAGTCTGTAAGTTACAGTAACAGTAGAGGAAACAGTGCACATGCAGATTGTTGTGTTGCTGCATCAGATATTTGACACAGTGGTGTAACTGGGTAGTTCGTGCCACACAACACCACATAATGTGGCTTCAGTGCCTAGCAGCTTCTCACAAAGATAAGTGATTAGAGAACTAGATAAGTGCAAAGGAAGCATGTACTGTACACACACACACACACATTTGAGTCTAGTATCAACATGCGTTGGATAGCCCACACACAGCTGCTGTAGCTGATGACAGAGCCCAGTCTGAAATGCCAATCCTGAAATAGTCTGGACGGGTTATAATTAAATGACAGTATGGACAGTTCCAGCTACACCAGGACTTCTCACACACATTACACACCCACAGACAAACACACCCACACCCACACACACACACACACACACACACACACACACACAGACACACACACACACACAAATAAATAAACACACGCATCAGCAGCCTGATTAGAGGGGTGAGATGTAATGCATGTAATATAGAGAATAATATAAATATACATAAAACATAGATGGTGGAGAGTAATTGTAGAGCATCCAGAACAAATTGCATAGTTGACTAGAAGGGTTAGGGTGGAGTTAAAGGGCTATTTTGTCAAGGGCGAGTTTCATGCAAACACATAATACTGTCTTTTACCTAAAGAAACACACAAAAAGTTCACAGTTATAGATGTGAGGAATGAAAGATATCATTCAGGAAAGTTCTTATAGGAAGTGTGTGCGTGCCTAAAGTGTATGCATGCGTGCATGAGCACCACCAACAATCTCTCGTGATGCAAACATCCTCTAAGTCTCTCCATGTCTTTGTACCCTAATCCTCCCCTTAGGTGCAGTGCCATAAGTTCAAAACATTACCCCAAAGCTATTTGGATCCATCCCCAGTCTCCCTCTGTGTGTGACTTGACCAGGGGAATCCAAGATGGAGGTGAGGGAGGAGGTGTTGGACATCCTAAATAAGGTGTGGACTAAACTACAGAACCTCCCGCAGGCCAACTCGCTGGAGCTGGGGGCCTTCTTCATAATCATCCTCTTCGTCGGTGAGTCTAGGCACATGCCAGTCCATAGCCCCAACCCTTGGATACCTCTCGTAGACCTGAAAGGAGCATAAGGCAGTTCCAGAATTCAACTGTTTCAGCCTCGCTTAGTGCTTAGTTATTGTAACATGTTACATACAGTATGTCATAGTGACTGTTTCAATTATAACTGGGTAAAACCACATGAGTTGAATTACAGTGATCACAACAACACTAATGTAATCAGTAATGAATTTGATCATGCAACCTTTCAATCTGTTATTGGCAGAGCAACAAGTTAGTCTCTGTTTACATACAGTACCAGTCAAAAGTTTGGACACCTACTCATTCCAGATTTTTTTTTTTATTAAAAAAATGTTTTCTACATTGTAGAATAATAGTGAAGACATCAAAACTATGAAATAACACATATGGAATCACGTAGTAACCAAAAAAGTGTTAAACAAATCAAAATATATTTTAGATTTGAGATTCTTCAAAGTAGCCACCCTTTGCCTTGACAGCTTTGCACACTCTTGGCATTCTCTCAACCAGCTTCATGAAATGGAATGCATTTCAGTTAACAGGAGTGCCTTGTTAAAACTTAATTTGTGGAATTACTTTCCTTCTTAATGCATTTGAGCCTATCAGTTGTGTTGTGACAATGTAGGGGTGGTATACAGAAGATAGCCCTATTTGGTGCAAGAACAGCTCAAATAAGCAAAGAGAAATGACAGTCATCATTACTTAGTGCTGAAGGCCAGGCAATCCGGAAAGTGTCAAAAACTTTGAAAGTTTCTTTCACTTTGAAAGTGCAGTCGCAAAACCTATCAAGCGCTGTGATGAAACTGACTCTCGCGAGGACCGCCACAGGAAAGCAAGACCCAGAGTTACCTCTGCTGCAGAGGATAAGTTCATTAGAGTTACCAGCCTCAGAAATTGCAGCACAAATAAATCCTTCACAGAGTTCAATTAATTAACAGACACATCAACATCAACTGTTCAGAGGAGACTGTGTGAATCAGGCCTTCGTTGTTGAATTGCTGCAAAGAAACCWCTACTAAAGGACACCAATAATAAGAAGAGACTTGCTTGGGCCAAGAAACAAGAGTAATGGACATTAGACCAGTGGAAATTTGTCCTTTGGTCTGATGAGTCCAAATTTAGATTTTTGGTTCTAACCACAGTGTATTTGTGAGACAGGTGAATGGATGATCTCTGCATGTGTGGTTCCCACCATGAAGCATGGAGGAGGTGGTGTGATGGTGTGGGGTTGCTTTTCTGGTGACACTGTCAGTGATCAGCATGGCTACCACAGCATTCTGCAGCGATATGCCATCCCATCTGGTTTGCGCTTAGTGGGACTATCATTTGTTTTTTATCAGGAAATGACCCAAAACACACCTCCAGGCTGTGTAAGAGCTATTTAACAAGAAGGAGAGTGATGGAGTGCTGCATCAGATCACCTGACCTCAACCCAATTGAGATGGTTTGGGATGAGATGGACCACAGAGTGAAGGAGAAGCAGCCAACAAGTGCTCAGCATATGTGGGAACACTGTTGGAAAAGCATTCCTCATGATGCTTGTTGAGAGAATGCCAAGTGTGCAAAGCTGTCATCAAGGCAAAGGGTGGCTACTTTGAAGAATCTAAAATATATTTTGATTTGTTTAACACTTTTTTGGTTACTACATGATTCCATATGTGTTATTAAATAGTTTTGATGTCTTCACTATTATTCTACAATGTAGAAAATAGGAAAAATAAGGAAAAACCCTTGAACGAGTTGCTGCGTCCAAACTTTTGACTGGTACTGTAATTTATGTTAGAAAGCTAAATCTCTCTTTCTCTCTCCTTCCAGCCACTTTCCTGTTTATGATTGTTCTATCCTGCGTTCACTGCTGTTGCTGTGGAAAGCCTAAATACCAGGGTTCCCGGGTCCAGCCCTTACAGGCTGTCTGAGGAGGAGCGGACAGTGGCCCAGTTGCAATACTTATAAAATGCACCCTTCCCTCCCTTCAAGGAAGGGAGGAAAGAGCGATTCAAGGGAGGAAGCAAGGAAGGAGGGATGCTCTCTAAAGTATTGGTATTGCCTGAACAATGTAGTTTGGAGGGGACAGACAGACTGCTATACAACCATCCTGAAGAATCCATGTGTGTATAAAGGCTGATGAGCAATGGCAGAAGTCATTAAGACTACTCAGCAGTAGTTGTAAACAGGACAATGATGCACTAGGAACAGAGCACTGTGGGCCTTGTTTCTGCGCTGTTGTTCTGTTTGACTCGGTCTGAGAACACAAACCACTCCGAGGTGGACAAAAACAGACCTACTCAATTTTTCTCATGTCATTTTAACCCGAAAGAGCTGATAGGTTTTATGTTGTGTGTTTTTTCTAAAAAGATACATTAGAAATTCCCTTCGTTTTGTATCTTGTTCTTTGGAAGGTCTGTTTTTATGTCCAGAATGTCAAACCCCTCTCTGTTCTCCTTTAAGATGACCCCACGGAAAAAGTTCTGAAGTTCCAAAATTGTTTTTGTTTAGCTCTGTTTTCCACTGGAACGGGACAGACCAATAGAGAGTGCCCTCTGCTGCTGCAATGAGCACAAAACATTTAAGCCTACTGGGGCGGCAGGTAGCTTAGTGGTTGCATGGGGCCAGTAACCGAAAGGTTCCTGGATCGAATCCCCGAGCTGACAATGTAAAAATCTGTTGTTCTGCCCCTGGTCAAGGCAGTTAACCCACTGTTCCCCAGTAGGCATTCATTGTAAATAAGAATTTGTTCTTAACCTTTATTTAACTAGGAAAATCAGTTAAGTATGTGCCAAAGCAAAAAGTGGTGTTGCAACCTTGTCTAAGAGCATTTCGTATTATTCTGTATGTCAATCCGAAACACCCCATATAGTATGTTATGTTACATTTCGTATGGTATAAATAAAGGTTAAATAATGTTTTTTTAATGTATTAATTAGTGGATGTCCATTACCCATTTCATATGATTTGTTTACGAATTACAATTCGTATTATAATGTTACGAATGTGCAAAACGTGCAATATGTCATGAATTTGCTAAATGTACAATACGTTACGAATTATCAAAACGTATGATATGTTATGAATTCTAGGTAGGTTGCTAGGTGGCTAACATTAGCTCGCTCGCATAACGTTAGCTAGGCTAGGGGTTAGGGTTAGCTAACATGCTAAGTAGTTTCAAAGTAGCTAAAAAGTAGTAGGTAGTTGGAAAGTTGCTAATTAGCTCAAATGCTAATGTTGTCCTTGATGAGATTCAAACTTTCAACTTTTGGGTTGCTAGACTTTCGCATTATACGCATGACCAACCACCCTACTTTTAATTTTTGCCTTGAGTAACCATCTGTCTTATGTAACCATACCAAATGATTCTCGGATTTAAGTACAGAATAACACAAAATTCCCTGAGACCAGATTCGGTATTGATGCAGTATTGTAGAAATAGGTCACCTTATAAATGGTGATTCGTGATTATTAGTAGTTATACCATCTCTGATTGTACAGTACTTGAGTATAATTAATTTAGAGTGAAACAAGCAGTGTTTTTATCTTATATTGATCTGTAGTTGTTACAGGAGCAATGTGTTTGTTTACAACTTTAGCTTTACTTAATGTTTAAGTGCTAATAAAACTAAGTACAAAAGAATTAAAAAAATTACATTGTGATTCTTCTTGTTATTAGTACATAAATGATTGAGTGCATCGTGTCAACAGTTAAAATGTAATGTAACACTCCAATAACTGTCTGGGCCGATATCATATCTGACTTTCCTACAATTAGGCCTACTATCTATAAAATGACAAAGGCCACACCTTAGGACTAACCCACCCTATACCTGATACTTTCACTTTAGGTGCTGTTTTCTATACCACTACAAGACGTAGCTAATTCACATTAAAACATGTGTTTTTGGAACACTTCACATGTGAAATTCATGTGTTTTTTCAGTAACTGGTTTGCAGTAAAGCATGCCTTACCAGGCCTTGTAGCACAGTCTCAGGCCTCACCTCCAAATATCATCAGTTAACATTAAACCAGCTATACACCTCTCTCTCTCCTACTGCGCCACATATTGAAAACCGTCACAACAAGAGAACTAGTTACGATCACTGCTTAGGCTCAAGGAATAAGATGGAATAAGCCTCTCATACAAAGGAGGGTCTTCTGGGTGCTGGAAATACAGATGAAAGGCCGGGGCAGATATTGAGTAACTAGCAGAGGCCTACACGTCCAGTCCCCAGGTCTCACAGACTGTACACACTGTAGTCGTTGCTGAGAACACTGAGAGATGGCTGTGGAAAGGTGTCAGTGATTGGAAACATGCTAATGAACAGCTCTGTAACATGTAGGAAAGCCTTGATATTTCTGTATAGGCTATAGCCTACTGCCAGCATTTTACAAAGTGAAACAAAGTTAACAGCTGTGGAATTAGGGAAAGGGCTGGATTTCAAAACGGTTTCTTTGGTTGTTCTATGAAAAAGCTGGCTATACAAATCTGAAAACATTTTCTAAATGGGCTTCCCCTGCGTTATTTCAACTAGACAGTCTTCGTAAAAATACAGTGAAACACTCCAGCTGGCTGGAGTGTTTACGGACATATTCAATCTCTCCCTATCCCAGTCTGCTGTCCCCACATGCTTCAAGATGGCCACCATTGTTCCTGTACCCAAGAAAGAAAGGTAACTGAACTAAATGACTATCGCCCCGTAGCACTCACTTCTGTCATCATGAAGTGCTTTGAGAGACTAGTCAAGGATCATATCACCTCTGCCTTACCTGTCACCCTAGACTCACTTCAATTTGCATACCGCCCCAATACACAGACGATCGCCATCGCACTGCCCTATCCCATCTGGACAAGAGGAATACCTATGTAAGAATGCTGTTCATTGACTATAGCTCAGCATTCAACACCATAGTACCCTCATCATTAAGCTTGAGCCCCTGGGTCTGAACCCTGCCCTGTGGAACTACCTGACGGACCGCCCCCAGGTGGTGAAGGTAGGAAATAACACCTCCACTTCCACACAGGGGCCCCCAAGGTTGCGTGCTCAGCCCCCTCCTGTACTCCCTGTTCACCCATGACTGCGTGGCCATGCACACATCCAGCTCAATCATCAAGTTTGCAGATGAAACAACAGTAGTAGGCTTGATTACCAACAATGACGAGACCGCCTACAGGGAGGAGGTGAGGGCTCTGGGAGTGTGGTGCCAGGAAAATAACCTCTCGCTCATCATCAACAAAACAAAGGAGATGATAATGGACTTCAGGAAACAGCAGAGGGAGCACCCTCCCTATCCACATTGACGGGACCGCAGTGGAGAAGGTGGAAAGCTTCAAGTTCCTCGGCGTACACATCACTGACAATCTGAAATGGTCCACCCACACAGACAGTGTGGTGAAGAAGGCACAACAGCGCCTCTTAAACCTTAGGAGGCTGAAGAAATTTGCCTACACCTCCAATTGACTCAAATGATGCCAATTAGCCAATCAGAAGCTTCCAATCAGAAGCTTCCAGTGGGTCTAAAGTTTACATACACTAAGTTGACTAAGTTGACTGTGCCTTTAAACAGCTTGGAAAATTCTGGCACAGTCTGTTTAAAGGCACAGTCAACTTAGTGTATGTAAACTTTAGACCCACTGGAATTGTGATACAGTGAATTCTAAGTGAAATAATCTGTCTGTAAACAATTGTTGGAAAAATGACTTGTGCCATGCACAAAGTAGATGTCCTAACCGACTTGCCAAAACTATAGTTTGTTAACAAGAAATTTGTGGAGTGGTTGAAAAACGAGTTTTAACGACTCCAACCTAAGTGTGAACTTCCGACTTCAACTGTACATAGACTTGAAATCACTGGCTACTTTAATAAATGGAACACTGGTCACTTTAATAATGTTGATATATTTTGCATTACTCATCTCAGATGTATATACTGTATTCTATTTTACTGTATCTTAGTCTATGCCGCTCTGACATCGCTCGTCCATATATTTATATCCTCTTAATTCCATTCCTTTGATTTGATAACAGTAATGCCCATCGCTGCATGCGGCTGGCTGCGAGAGACGGAATGCCGCTGTGGGGATCAAAGGTGTAGGTGAGGGGTCTATGGTCCGTCAACAGTGTGAATCGTCAGCCAAACAGAAACTGATGAAATTTCTTAACGCCGACTCTATCTGTGCATAATTGCTCTCGGCTATACTTAACGTCCGTGATGCAAAAGCAATTGACCTTTCTTCACCTGATGGCATTATGTGCGAGACAACAGCACCAACGCCATAAGGCGATGCATCACATGCCAACTGTAATGGCAAATTGGGGTTGAAGTGGGTGAGAGCCTCTGACTGAGCTAAGGCTGTTTTTACATTCTTGAAGGCCTCCTCACGTCGGTCTGTCCACTTCAGCTGTTTGGTTTTGTTCAAAAGTTAATGCTGTGGCTTTAACATGTTAGCTAGGTTTGGCACAAACTTTGTATAGAACGTCAGTAGTCCTAAGAAGGATCTCACGTTCTGTGGGGATGGAGCTTCCACGATGGCCTTCCCCTTTGATGGCGCATTGTGGAGCCCTAAACTGTTGACGCATTTGTCCTTCCGGACCCTCAGACCATACTCCTCCAGTCTCTGTAGTGTAGCATCCAGGTTTCTCAGGTGCTCCTGCTCGTCTTTGCCGGGGATGAGTAGATCATTGAGGTAACATTGGAACCCGGTGAGCCCGCTCAGTATCTGGTCCATAGCTCTCTGAAACAAGGCCGGAGCTGAGGTGATTCCAAAAGGAAGCCTCCGGTACCTGTACAGTCCTTTGTGAATCACTATGGTCAACAGTTCTTGTGACTCTTGGTCCACATGCATCTGTAGATAGGCCTGACATAAGTCTAATTTACTGAATATCTGTCCTCTAGCTAAACCAGAAAAGAGGTCGTCAATGAGGGGTAGTGTATATTTTTCAGCAGTCAAGACGGGGTTAGCAGTAACTTTGAAATCACCACAGAGTCTGAGTGATTCATCTTTTTTTATGACTGGAACGATGGGTGTAACCCATTCACTAACATTCACTGGATCCAATACTCCACTCTTGACTAGTCTGTTTAGCTCAGTTAAAATGTTGGTTTTATGGCGTATAGGACAAGTCTAGCTTTGAAGCATTTTAGCTTGCTGTCTGGTTTCCCGGTCAGTTTAACTTATGTCCTTCATACTGCCAAGTTCTCCATTGAACACATCTGTGAGTTTCCTCAATATCCCTTGTAGGTTTGTGTGCTTTTTTGGAACCATGTGAATTTCCTGCCAGTTTAGTTTGATATTTTCCAGCCATGTGCGTCCTAGCAAAGCTGGATGGTTGCCTTTCACGATGTAGAGCGGTAGCTTTACCTTCTGTTTGTTGAGCTCCACTGTAACAATCATACTTCCTCTCACTGGAACAGTCTCAACATTGTATGTTTTCAGTCTCATCTTTGTGGGCTGTGGTGTGAGGTGATGTAGTTTCTCCTTCTATACAGCCTCAGACAGCAAAGATATAGCTGCTCCAGTGTCCACTTGCATCCGTACTGCTTTTCCATCCAGTAGGGGTGTCACCCAGTATCTGTGTCCATTGTCTGAAATGGACAAAACATGCAAACATTCATCCCCTTCAGACAGGGTACCACTTTGTTCATCCTCTGTGTGCTCCATTTTATGAACTTTCTTTTTGTACTTCCTGAAGTCGCTTTTCCTTTGTTCAGTACTTTTGTTTGATTGTGTCTTTTTGTTTTTACATGCAAGTTCGATGTGACCCTTTTTCCCACAACCTCTGCACCAACACTCCTCTGCTTGGTGACCTGGTTTCCCACATCGATAGCATGGCTTGCCACCTACTGCCTTGCTTTTTAAATCCATAGACACCTTATGCACTTGGGTCGATGCACTTAGCTGCTGTGCATCTTTATTTGCCATTCCCAATGACACACTCACTTCTATTGCTCTCTGCAATGTTAAGTTACTCTCAGTCATAAGGCYTTTCTGAATTGCCTCACTGCGCATGCCACACACTAACCTATCACGTATAGTGTCACTCAGTGATCACCCAAATTCACGGTGTTCAGATATCTGTTTCAATACAGCCACAAACTGTGAGATTGACTCCCCCTCCTCTTGATTTCTCTTATGAAACCGGAATCTCTCTGCGATTATCAGTGGTTTGGGAGAATAAAGTCCTTTTAAAAAAGTAGCCACAATTTCATCATATGATTTATCACCAGGTTTTTCAGGCGTTACTAGGCTGTGCAGTAGATTTAATGTTTTTCAGGCGTTACTAGGCTGTGCAGTAGATTTAATGTTTTTCAGGCGTTACTAGGTAGACTTGAATGTTTTTCAGGCGTTACTAGGCTGTGCAGTAGAATTGAATGTTTTTCAGGCGTTACTAGGCGCAGTAGATTGAATGTTTTTCAGGCGTTACTAGGCTGTGCAGTAGATTGAATGTTTTTCCTCTCATAACAGTCAATGTTGGCACAACTACTTCTGCTTTAATTCCATTTGCCAACACAAAGTACTTCAAATGTTCTGTGTAATTATTCCATTGTTCCACAGATTCATCAAATGTTCCTATATTTACAACCAGTACCAGACATTTTTGGTTTATTATTTTTCTTTCTCACACTTTTTAGACAGTCCCTTACTCCTAGACCTTTTTTTTTTTTTTTTTACTCACAGTGGCTTTGGTCCAAACACTTAAAAGACACACCCTTGTCCACTTACCCTCTCCTTTTGTCCTTGGGGGAATCCCCGTCGCCATCTAGGAGGATGGTCCAAATGATTAGCAAGCAAGGGCAGTTTGCAAAGTAAGCTCCTCGGCCCTCGTTTTTAGTCGACTTTGCGAGTGTACAATTATGTTCACTCCGGGGCCTGAAACTCCCCAAAATTCAATTTGCGACGATTGTAGATCCGCTTAGAAAAGTCAGTGAAAACATATAAACAACATTAATGGAAAAGTCAACATACAAGTGTAAGTAAAAAATGAATGCAAATAAGTTCTAAATTGTGCTACTAATGCCCATGATTGCACAAACATGTCTCGTAAAAAGTAAATATGTTTTTGTTTGGTTATCTTTTGAAAATTGTAGAAATAAAACATGTTCCTTCTTCAGAAGTTCCAGCTAGGCAGGCTAATGTTAGTTAGCTAATTAATTTGCTATCTATCATACAATAAGCGTATATTAATAATGATATATTTAATATAAGTAACGTAAACTCACGTAAACTCGTACATCGCCTTGGTCCGTACAATTGCCCTTATTTTAGCGCCCCAAAAACGTAATACTTCCAGAGCAACTGTAATGTCAATACCAATGTAAAGCACAATTTCTACCCTTTCCAACAGAATCAATTCCATGACCTAAACGCTGCCCGTTTCTGCATAATTCAAGCAGGCAATGAGCCCCGTCGGGTCTTTTTTTAAATGGCGGGTGGGGAAGCAAAACTAATGCGTTATAGTGAGAAGGAGAGATGTTGTGTGGGGAAATAGTTTTTTTTCACTCGATCTGTCCAACTTATCACCTTATCGCCTCTAAAAATGTAAATAAAACACTATAAAGAGTTTATATAATGTGTCATTACATACCTATTTGAAGGTTTGTGTCGAATTTGAATCGGGTTTTTAGGGCGGTGCTAAAGTGATCTTAGAAGTAAACAGCGGCTTTGAGAATGATGATCGCTTGAAATGATGACGCAAAAAATTACTAGGTATCCCCCTTATCCCCGTCACTGTCCATTTCTTGTTTTTAAACGATGAGAGAAGTGCTACACCTGGTAGAGAGAGATTGTAAGACAGAAATTGTTGCTTTATGCGTGCTGTACGTTGCAACATGACACGTCACGATTTAACGGAGGGTCCGTTTTTTCAACTTTTCTCCAATACAATAGAGCCATTACCATGTCGATCAACGCTTGAATAGAAACCTAGTTCACACCTCCGATTTTGAAGTCAACACAGTCGCTACAGTTCCATTAGTTTTCTTTGTAGCCTCGTTTGAATGTTGCGGTTGCGCACATTTGTACGGAATGGGGTGTTTATGTTAGACATGCACTCTTAATTGACTGTAGCGCATATAAAGCACCCACAAACTACCGGTGGCTGAAAACACAATCATCGCAGGATTAACGAATGACGAATTTAAAAATCTTTCCTTCCTCCCTCGCCCCTTTCCCTGCAAGTGTATACTCGTCAGATGTCATCAGAAGTGTCCACTTAATTTGAGGGCAGAGGGGATAGGGTGTGTCTTTTAAGTGTTTGGACCGCACTTGGGATTCCACTTTCTCCCACTACGAAACTCTTCCTCAAGGCTTTCGTTACTGTGACATCAGTAGCTAGCTAGCATCACTCCGATTGGCTAGCTCCACGTTCCTTGCGTCTTTCTACTACTTACACTCAGACATTCTACCGAAAATAATGAACACAAACGTGAGAACGTTTCTTCCTCGTCGCCAGTTTTATTGTATAGCACACTGTATTACTTATACAACTAATATAAGGACGTGAGTAGAAACTAACGTGGGCATTGTTTAACTCGTTTCACAGAACAAAACATTCCAATGTACGTAAGCAGTGGGGTGTTACAGGTGTCCTAAAAGGGACAAACTAGAATATCAATACACAACAGGAGTCATTTCTGGGGGCCCACCATCTATGTCAATAGATGATTTTTTTTTTTTTAAAGAGGAGAAGGGAGGTTAGTGATTGAGGCCAAAAGGTTGGTCAGTAGGAAATAGGGTCAAAGGAATTTAAGCTTATCAGTGATACTGAGGTTTGAGACGGTTTTGCCTGGGAAACTCCAATGGAATTGTATTAAAGCCTACTGTGTATCAGAGATACTTTTAAGGGGTTGGGAAACTCCAATGGAATTGTATTAAAACCTATTGTGTACTTTGCCCATACGTTGCCAATGGCCGTGCGGTGCATTCTGGGTACACTCCGACAAAGATAGCTCTCCTTCAAGGAGTCAATAGCTATGTTTCCATTAACTTGTCCAGTGATTTATTTTCTTTACATTTACAAAGTTGGAATAGAAAATAGATGCAACATTTGCCTGCTAGGGTGCGTTTCCATTTATCTATATTGTGTCGATAAAAACAGCTGGACGTAAAGATGTCACCCCAACCAATAAAACAGATCTGTAAAAACCTACACCATCTAATAGAAATGTAGTGGTTGAAATGTTGCCATTACCCATTTAGGCAATAAATTGGCGACAGCCTGTATGCCCTCCCACCTCAAGTTTCATGTCTCAGGTAGTCAGGGAAAGCCAGCATGGATAGAATGCAATCATTTACTAATATTTGCCATATTCTAATTAAGATATAAGGCATGAGGGGGTGTGGTATATGGTTCTGAACACAGACTTTAGCCGTGGTATATTGGCCATTTATCACAAACCCCTGAGGTGCCTTATTGCTATTATAAACTGGTTACCAATGTAATTAGAGCAGTAAAAATAACTTTTGTCATACCCATGGTATACAGTCTGATTTACCAGGACTGTCAGCCAATCAGCATTCAGGGCTCGAACCACCCAGTTTATAATCATTCTTATGTCGCCACGTCCATGCCATGGGGAAACTCCTATAGATCTGAAATAATTAGATGAAACTTGCCAGCCAACCAGAAAAGCAAGGCAAACCAATTCAGTCATCCTTGAAAGTCAGGACAATCCTTGCCTGCAAAGAAACATCATTTTTATAGTCGATTTTTTTTTATTTTGCAAGCAGTAGACATTTAGAATTAAATATGGAGTAGAGCTTCTAGTACGTTATGACATCACGTGCCCGGCGTATCTTGAAAAGTATTCAGCAATCAAAATGTATTTTATTTATTTTTTCTGCAATAAAAGGTATACAAAATACAAATCCACCCGTTGAGCAAATAAAAATGTTGATCTTTATAAAATGTATTCTATATCTGCCGGTTCCATTACACATGTCGTAATAATTTTTCCCCCGACATTGACCCAGATTTATTCTACAAAAGCAATGGAAACCTGCATAATTGGAGTCAATTGGGCACTAGCACAAAAAAACAACATGATCAAGAATTATGTGAATAAGGTCACCATTACAAATCTTTTCCAGGATTTGAGATAATTAACTTGTCCTCTGTAATAGGCCATCATTGCAGATAATAATTTGTTCTCACCTGACTTTCCTAGTTAAATAAAGGTTAAATAAAAATACATATCGTATAGCTTAGAAATCATGACATTACTAACTTTCTAGGAAAATAGGAAGGTTTCTTGACACACAACCTGACTTTTAGAAGGGATTGTGTGACGATTAGTTTAGCAATCGCGTGACACAGCATTACAACGTGAACGCGATTGTTCGACAGTCTGCTGGGTGGAGCGTTGTTATCTTCACCTTCTTCTTCTTCTTCTTATGTCCCCCAGTTTCTGTGTTGTGGGTTTGTATGTGTGTGTGTATTTCAGGAAACGCCTTCCTGGATTCCAAAGCAGCTTATTTGGAATCCAGGAAGCCATTTCCTGAAATACACACACATACAAACCCACAACACAGAAACTGGGGAACGTAACCCACCCACCCCAAAACCTGCAAACTCCCATTTTGCAACAACTAAACCAACACGCATCCCCAGTTACTAAACCCGTGAGAGAGCATCGGCAATCACGTTCACCGAAAAATTCACATAGTGAATCTGTATATTGTATCCTTGTACAATCAGAGCCCACCGCATAAGGCGGCGGTTCTGATTGTACATTTGCTTTAGAAACACTAAAGGATTATGGTCCATGAAGACCAGTACAGGCAAGGCACTGGAGACCACATATACCTCAAAACTGTAAGGCTAGCAATAAAGCCAGTGTCTCTTGTTCAATGGTGGAGTACCTTGACTGACACGAGTTGAACTTATGAGAGAAGAAACTGACGGGCCCATCCACTCCCTCTTCATCTTCCTGCAAGAGAACCGCACCCACCCCCACTATACAAGCACCTACCTCCAACTTAAAAAGGTTTGTCAAAGTTGGGGGCGGCAAGCACTGAGGCACTACAAAGTAGCGCTTTGGCGGACTCAAAAGCATAGTTACATTCCTGGGACCACTTAAATGGTACTTTGGGACTAAGCAGAGATGTAAGGGGAGCTACTACCATTGAAAAATTCTTACAGAACGTACGATAGTACCCTACCATCCCCAGGAATCTGCACAACTGGTGGCGAGTCGTGGGAGCAGGAAAAGCAACAATTGCTTCCACTTTGCCAGTTATGGGGCGCACTTGACCTCGTCCCACCTGCTTCCCTAAGTAAGTCACAGTAGCCTTCCCAAACTCACACTTGGCCAAATTGAGGGTTAAAGAAGCATTCTCCAACCGCTGAAACACACTTTTCAAGGTGGCGAGATGTTCAGACCAAGTAGACGAATGAATCACCACAGCGTCAAGGTAAGCAGTACAATTTGGCACATCCGCAAACACAATGTTAACTAGGCGCGGAAAAGTAGCAGGTGCATTACACATTCCAAAGGGCATCATAGTGTATTGTACGAAGTTATCAGGCATCACGAAAGCCGAAGTGTCAGAAGCTCGAGAGGTCAGAGGCACCTGCCAATAACCTTTTAGCATATCTAACTTACTAACGTAAGCAGCAGAGCCAATTCTATCAATGCAGTCATCTAATCGAGGTAGAGGAAAAGTATCAGACTTTGTAACTGCATTTACGCGACGATAGTCCGTACATAAGCAGGACGTACCGTCAGGCTTAGGAATAAGAGTACACGGGGAACACCAGAAGCGGTTACTGGGTTTTTCCATGTCATTCTATAATAAATAAGCTACCTCACTTTTCATTACCTCCCTTTTCTTAGCGTTAACCTGGTACGGATGCTGGCGTATAGGAGCAGCGTTCCCCACATCCACGTCATGTTCCAAGATGGATGTGCGACTTGGAACGTCCTGAAACACATTGAGAAAACTATTTATCAATAGGATAAAATCATTAGTTTGATCGTTATCCAAATGTTCCATTTGAGAGGGTAACTTCTTCAGCATCTCTGAATTACATAAGCGTTCACACTGCTGTAACGTATGGCGTAACTCCAACCCATCCTCCTTATCCTCCTCTAGGTCCCAGCCAGGCTTCAGCACCACCGCAGCCACACTGGAGACAGCGGGCTGGACCGGCTTACCTGAGGAGCTGTCTGGAGAGTCAAGCATATAATATGCTTTCAGCATGTTAACATGACACACACGGGAAGAACGCCTACGATCTGGGGTCTTTATCACATAATTGGTGTCACTGAGTTTCTTTTCCACAAGATATGGCCCAGAAAAACATGCCGACAGAGATGAGGAAGGGATTGGCAACAAAACTAAAACTTGATCCCCTGGTGCAAAAGAACGGCCAACAGCCTCTTTGTCATAATGTAAATTCATGTGTTTTGAGATGAGGAGAGAGACTTTTTGGATAACGCACATGCGGCTTGCAGTCTCTCCCGCATCTTACTGACATAATCCAACACATTTCTAGGGGCGCTACTGGGTGTAGGAGATAGGATATGCTCCTTCAAAACCTTTAGAGGACCCTGTGGGGTGTGTCCAAACACAAGGTCAGCAGGGCTGAACCCTAAGGACTCTTTTATTGTTTCCCTGATAGCAAATAGTACAAAGGGCACCCCTCATCCCAATCGGTACTGGTATCCATGCAATACTTGCGTAGCATCGCCTTTAGCGTCTGATGCCAGCGTTCGAGGGCTCCTTGACTCTCCGGATGATACGGACTGGAGACCTGATGGGAAATACACAGTGTCTTTAACACATTTGAGAACAGTTTTGACATAAAGTTGGTTCCCTGATCAGTTTGGATTACTTTAGGGGCTCCAAACGTAGAGAAAAACTTCACTAGTGCCTTCACCACAGTCTTAGCCGTTATAGTATGGAGAGGGAAAGCCTCTTGGTATCGAGTAGCACTGCACATTATTGTTAGTAAGAACTGGTTACCTGACCTGGTTTTCGGTAACAGACCTACACAATCGATTATCACTCCTTCACTCCTTCAAACGGTTCCCCCACCACAGGAATCGGGCAGAGCGGTGCACAAGGAACTGTTTGATTCGCTTTCCCAGTGAGTTGACATACATGACATGTTTTACAAAATTGGACAACGTTAGACTTCAAACCAGGCCAGAAAAGATGTTGAAGGACTCGGTTATAAGTCTTCGTGATCCCCAAATGTCCGGACCATGCTGTTGGAACGGTGTAGGAACAACCACTTGAAACACTTCACTCCAGTCACTAACTGTGTTATGACCTGCACATTTACGCTTTAGCTTCCTCAATGGAAATTACCGAAGCAAAACACTTGCGAAGACTGGTGTCTCCCTTTTGACATTCAATCACCTTCTCAGGATGACAGACAAAAGAATGTAATGTAATTGGGGTGCGATTTTGCTTTCCCCTGCCTTGGTTTTTACCCCCATAAAAACTGTCGGCCTTGCAGAAGGAATACTCGGTGCATTGCCTTCTACCTCAACATTCTCAAAAATGGAACTAGACAAATCCACCACATCTCCCTCCCACATCTGAGATTGTGCCCTAGTTAACTTCTCTGCGCTACGGATCCCTTTTACGGGATCATTTTCCTAAACAACCGCTGAATTGCAGGGCGCAAAATATTACTAAAAATATTTATAATCATGCAATCACAAGTGAAATATACCAAAACACAGCTTAGCTTGTTGTTAATCCACCTATCGTGTCAGATTTTGAAAATATGCTTTACAGCGAAAGAACTCCAAGCTTTTGTGAGTGTATCAATCAATGCTAGAACAGCTAGCCCCAAATTAGCATGCTCACGAAAGTCAGAAAAGCAATAAAATGAATCGCTTACCTTTGATAATCTTCGGATGTTTGCACTCACGAAACTCCCAGTTACACAACAAATGTTCTTTTTGTTCGATAAATATTACTTTTATAACAAAAAAACGCCATTTGGGTCTGTCTCTTATACACATCTAGATGTGTATAAGAGACAGGTGCAAGGCAGAAGAAAATTCCCAAACGTATCAGATTCAAAAATATTACTAAAAATATTTATAATCATGCAATCACAAGTAAAATATACCAAAACACAGCTTAGCTTGTTGGTAATCCACCTATCGTGTCAGATTTTGAAAATATGCTTTGCAYCGAAAGCAATCTAAGCTTTTGTGAGTGTATCAATCAATGCTAGAACAGTTAGCCTTATATTAGCTTGMTTAGCTTGGTCASGAAAGTCAGAAAAGCAAMAAAATMAATCGCTTACCTTTGATAATCTTCGGATGTTTGCACTCACGAYACTCCCAGTTACACAACAAATGTTATTTTTGTTCGATAAATATTACTTTTATAACAAAAAAACGCCATTTGGGTTGCGCGTTATGTTCAGAAAACCAAAGCCTCATTCCGTTCGACGAAAATTCCAAAACGTATCCGTAATGGTCGTAGAAACATGTCAAATGTTTTTTATAATCAATCCTCAGGTTGTTTTTAACAAACATAATCGATAATATTTCAACCGGACCGTAACCTATTCAATAAGAGTGACAAAGAAAATGGAGAGCTACCTCTCGCGCGCAGGAACTAATCAGAGGACACCTGACTAGTTTTGAAAAATTTCGCAAATTTTTCAAAATAAAAGCCTGAAACTATGTCTAAAGCCTGGTCACAGCCTGAGGAAGCCATTGGAAAAGGAATCTGGTTGATACCCCTTTAAATGGAAGAAAGACGGGCCAGGAAACACAGATAAAAAAATATAAAAAATCACTTCCGGGTTAGATTTTCTCAGGTTTTCGCCTGCAGAATCAGTTTTGTTATACTCACAGACCATATTTTGACAGTTTTGGAAACTTTGGAGTGTTTTCTATCCTAATCTGTAAATTATATGCATATTCTACGATCTGGACCTGAGAAATAGTCAGTTTACCTTGGGAACGTTAAAAAATCTGACCCCTAGCGTCAAGAGGTTAACACACAAGCAGGAAAAACATGGGGAAATGCTTGAACTAATTTTTCATCTGCAGTTTTGATTTCTGGGTTGTCTATTACTTCTAAGACAGGAGTCACTTTACCAGCAGCGATATCGTTCCCTAGTACCAATGTGACTCCTTTTACTGGCAGTGTAGACACCACACCAACACAGAAATGTCCTGATACCAAGTCTGACACTAAGTGGACCCAGTGTAATGGTACAGATACGTTTTTTGTCTCTATACCCTGTAATATGACATGCGAGCCACAATACCTTTCAGGGGACCAGGGTAAAGCATCAGTAATGATTACTGACTGCGCCACCCGGGAGTTTCGTAAGATTTGTATGGGCTTTTGATCCGCTTGTTCTCCAGTTAAGGAAACACAACCGACAGAGATAAACGGAGCATAGATAGGATCCGGTTTCCCAAATGCTGAATCAATAAGTAGGTCCAACGGACGAACCAAAGACTGGACTAAACCCACGCTTTTTAATTTAGGGGATGGTGACAGGAACTGTTTCGGTTTATTTTTCAAAACTGGGCAGTCCGCAATCACTTGACCCTTTTGGTGACAGTAAAAACATTCACGGATTTTGTGCGAAGACTTAGGGTCATTTGAGGAAAAGCAACCCGAACGAGGCACTGATGACGTAATCGTTAGGCCTTCAAAACAAGGCGCACCAAAGACAGTTTGGTGTGTCAAAGCGTACTCATCTGCCAACACTGCTGCCTGGGCCAATGTCGCCACTTTCTGTTCATTTAAATTAACTACAATTCTTTCAGGCAGGTTTCTTTTGAATCCTCCGACAGCATCAACTCCTGAATATCAGCAAAGATGTTAGATTTGCTGGCTGAACACTAGCGATTAAACAGAGACTCTTTGTCCAAACTCATCAAAAGGACGGTGAGAGGGTTTTTTGTGGTTCCTGAAGAACTGCCTATAAGCTTCAGGCACCAACTCATAAGCCCGCAACACGGTTGTTTTAACTATATCGTACTGTAAACTGTCTTCCAGGGAGAGAGCGGCTACTACTCCCTGGGCTTTCCCAGTCAATTTACATTGCAACAGGAGAGGCCAAACCTTGAGTGGCCAATGCAGCGCAGCAGCCACACGTTCAAATGCAGAGAAATAGGAATCAACTTCCGACTCACGAAATGGAGGGACTAAAGCATTTTTTAAAAACTTACATCGAAGTGGGCTTGATGATGGGCAGGCTGTTGATTCGCACTGGAGCCAGCATCTAGCTCCAGTTGTCGGATCCTCACCTCCATGTCGGCTTCTATTTCCATTTTCCTAATTTCTAAATTAAAATCCATCTGTCTAACGCGCTCTTTATCTTTTTGCTCCATTTCCAAACGGGCCAGCCTCACCTTTAGCCTAGCGGTCCCGTCTGAACGACCCGACGCGGAAGATAAAGGGTCGAATCGGGGCAATGTAAAGGGGGTACGAGCAACCTCTTCCTCCGTGCCGTCCTCCGACTTGGCATCGGAAGGTCTACCCGTCTCCTCTCCTGAAGCCTCCCTCTCCTCATCTTTCAACAAGAAAATTTGTTTTCTCACTAAACCATCCCTGACTAGCACCAAAAGCTCAGCCTTTAGGGCTTTCTCAGGGACGAAGAGTCCATAATGGTCAGCTATGGTGCAAAGGTCTACTTTATGCAACCCCACCAACCGATCAACAGAGGGCGCTTCAATAAACTTGGAGATGGCTGAGGCAGCCATTTTGTACACAGCAGCCTACTGAACACACGTAAACTAAACAAGTCACCCAAACTCACAACCTACCACCTCAATCACCAATCACAGAGAGCTCAGAGCAGTGGAGTCCTGTGGGTTTAATGATCCCAGATAAGCCCCAATTATGTTATGTACACCTCTTGGTGGAGGGAACGCAACACCCTGCTCCAACTCAACTCCCCACGGAGTGAAAAAAAAGGTATGTGACTGTAGGTGCGGGTAAGGATGACAGAGGCAGAGAATATTACCGTTTACAGGGAATTTATTCTTCCTTCACACGGTAAGGTGGGGAATAGGGGCTGGACGGAACCAAAGAAAGTACAAGTTAAAGCTCCCCTCTCCTACCTTACCCGCACCTACAATCACATACCTTTTTTCAACTGTTGAGTTGTAGCAGGTTGTTGTGTTCCCTCCTCCAAGAGGCGTAGGTAACATTATTCTATGATATAATGGTGGTCCGCAAACAAACGTTTAAGGTGCATGCCGCCACCTACTGTGCTGGAGTGTGTGGTCAATCACGGTTTACAACATTAGCTCCACATTTCTAAATTATCCTATTTAACTCAGTGTTTTTGATAAACTAAAAAGAGCTCTACTAACTGGCGGAGCGTCATACATTACGCCAATAATTGTCATAATGGGACTCGTAACTAGGCCTTTTCTAATATCTCTGACTACATTTCCCAGAGCCCCGAATACGCATACCCTTTTCAAAAACGACGCTGAAAGTGACGTCTTTGTTGTGCGACCGGTGGAGAAATGGCGAGCGGCAAAAAGAGTGCACTTCTCTCCTCTTTGGCGGATTATGGAGACGATTCAGAGGCAGATTCCGACCCAGAGATAGAAGAAACAGGTAGATAATTTGCTTAACTACTGATACTGATTGCATAGAAATGAGAATTTCGGCCCCAAATCTGTTGTAACTGAGACGAAACTGGGTAACCGGAAATCGCTTTGTGTAGTTCAACAATGTTGTTGGCTAGCTTGTAACAGTAACGTTAGCTAGCTAAAGATAAATACTATATTTAGGTGTTAACTTTAACGTTACTGTTCTAACTAACTTTGTCCCCGAGCACGGTAAACAAACACTGAATTGTCATCATTATCTAGAAAAGGGCGTTGTGTGAGCCTGTACAGAATATACTTTATTAAACGTAAGGCTAACGTAAGCTAGTTTTGTGTGGATGGAAGAGGGGCATGTCAAGATGCCATCATCACCGGCTACGGTAGTATCTGAATCATGAACTCTAACTCCACACTTGTTGCTAGATAACAAAATACAGAACAGTGCTGTACCCATAGAGATCCTATTTAATTACTAGAGGGCTATGTCGTTCGTAGACGTTACTAGTTCAAGAATTGGGCAAAATTGCAGTCATGTTGGTCAGGGAGAAATCCAAACCAGTCTAATTGGAATGAATGACAGTAGAGGCATACTCCTGATTTTACTTATGCAGAAATATACAAGTAAGGCATGTGAACCTAAAATGTTGTCATATAATTTATGAATACAGTTTATACGGGTTTTAGACACATTTTCTGAATTAAGACTAATGTAAACAGACATGAATGTCGAAATGTTAGTTTTCTTGGAGATCTGTGTTATTACATGTTATTAGATACAATATCAGTGCTTGTTGCATTTACAACTTGTCTAAGTCTTATCATCAACTGATTTCAGCAAGTATATGGCTGTGGATTGACTGCATTGTTTGAATGGAATGTTGGCATATTGGCAGTAACGTTTTACCAATTTATGAAATCATTCCTCTAAAACGGTGTAAGCTAGCCAGATAATCTTATCACAGCACTGGAAAATCATGGTTGACCAACGGGGCTTTGAAACTAAGCTTTTGGTGGCTGGTGGATTAAGAAATCTACCAGCCACTGAGATTTTTTACCAACCATGAAGGTCAGTCAATCCGGAAAATTTCAAGAACTTTGAAAGTTTCTTCAAGTGTAGTCGCAAAAACCATAATCTCTATGATGAAACTGTCTCTCATGAGGACCGCTACGGGAAAGGAAGACCCAGAGTTAACTCTGCTGCAGAGGATAAATTCATTAGAGTTAACTGCACCTCAGATTGCTGCCCAAATCTCAACATCAACTGTTCAGAGGAGACTGCGTGAATCAGGCCTTCATGGTCGAATTGCTGCAAAGAAACCACTACTAAAAAGACACCAATAATAAGAAGAGACTTATTAGACCGGTGGAAATCTGTCCTTTGGTCGGGTGAGTCCAAATTTGAGATTTTTGTTTCCAACTGCCATGTCTTTGTGAGACGCAGAGTAGGTGAACGGATAATCTCTGCATGTGTGGCTCCCACCGTGAAGCATGGAGGAGGAGGGGGTGCTTTGCTGGTGACAGTCGGATTTATTTAGAATTCAAGGCACACTTAACCAGCATGGCTACAACAGCATTCTGCAGCGATACGCCATCCCATCTGGTTTGCGCTTTGTGGGACTATCATTTGTTTTTCAACAGAACAATGACCCAACACACCCCAGGCTGCGTAAGGGCTATTTGACCAAGAAGGAGAGGGATGGAGTGTTGCATCAGATGACCTGGCCTCCACAATCACCTGACATCAACTCAATTGAGATAGTTTGGGATGAGTTGGACCGCAGAGTGAAGGAAAAGCAGCCAGTAAGTGCTCAGCATATGTGGGAACTCCTTCAAGACTGTTGGAAAAGTATTCCAGGGGAAGCTTGTTGAGAGAATGCCAAGAGTGTGCAAAGCTGTCAAGGCAAAGAGTGGCTACTTTGAAGAGTCTCAAATATAATATATATTTTTGATTTAACACTTTTGTGATTACTACATGATTCCATGTGTTATTTCATAGTTTTGATGTCTTCACTATTACTCTACAATGTAGAAAATAGTTAAAATAAAGAAAAACCCTGAATGAGTAGGTGTGTCAACTTTTGACTGGTACTGTATATATCTAGGTGGTTAGAGCCCTGAATGCTGATTGGCTGACAGCCGTGGTATATCAGGTATACCACGGGTATGACAAGTTATTTTTACTGCTCTAATTACATTGGTAACCAGTTTATAATAGCAATAAGTCACCTCGGGTAGAGGTCGGACGATTATGATTTTTCACCTTACTGTAACAGCTCATTTCATTACGGCAGAGCGTGAGATAAAAAGCCATGTCCTTCAAACACGTCTCCTTGAGAGTAGTCACACCAGTGTACACTTGGGGGAAGAGCTAAGGGAAGTAGTTGCCTGTGGAAGTTGGAGAGGGATAATGCAATGATTTCTGTGACCACTGACAACACTAGAAATGTTGTAAATGCAGTTGCACTAGCTGGATTGGGGCCACGGATAGGATGCTTTGCTCACGTTATTAATCTGCATCTCAAAAAGCAATGTCAGTGAATCCAGTCTCTCGCCTCCCAGCGAAGATCAGGAAGGTGGTATCCTTCTTTCGTAAAAGCACAACTGCTGCACATGTTTTCAAGACAAAACAAATCAAATCAAATCAAATTTTATTAGTCACATACACATGGTTAGCAGATGTTAATGCGAGTGTAGCGAAATGCTTGTGCTTCTAGTTCCGACAATGCAGTAATAACCAACAAGTAATCTAACCTAACAATTCCACAACTACTACCTTATACACACACAAGTGTAAAGGGATAAAGAATATGTACATAAAGATATATGAATGAGTGGTGGTACAGAACGGCATAGGCAAGATGCAGTAGATGGTATAGAGT
>NW_019957571.1:44936-79850 GCF_002910315.2 Salvelinus sp. IW2-2015
GTTAGCCATGTTTCCGTGAAGCAGAGCACGTTGCAATCCCTGATGTCTCTCTGGAATGCTACCCGTGCTCGGATTTCATCAACCTTATTGTCAAACAGGAGATGCTGGAGCTGCCAAACCACAAACTAATCCAAGATGTCCCTACTAGATGGAATTCAAGCCATGACATGGTTGAGAGAAACCTTGAGCAGAAAGTTGTGGTGTATTCTACACTGACTGATCAAGCTGTCAGGAAGAATGTCAAAGATATTGGGACTTTGTCTGAAAATGATGTAAGAGTGCAGAGGAAAGTGTGCTAATCTCTCAAAACAGTCAACACTGAACTGCACTGAAAACAATGATGCTGAAATCAATGGTGGCATCTGATGAAGATGAACCGGCAGTAAGGGATGTCAAGAAGACTGCTATCAGAGTTAACCTGGAGCCTAGATATGCTGACCCTGGTGTCCAAGACTTGTTACGCAAGAGCACCGCTTTGGACCCCCGGTTCAAGTCTCTGCTGCACCTGGATGCTGCTGCTCGTCAGAGAGTCTACAATGACTTCACAGCAGAGCTTGTGACCAATATACAGGTATTGTTTTTATTTTGTTAATGTGACATTGTTTTATTAATTAGTGATTTAACAATTATAAAGTAAAAATTGTCATAGTGTCTGATATATATTTCTAACAAATCATATTTTTAAAGCCACTTCAGAGGTAGCAAGTATCATCTAATTTAATTCTGCAGGGTCAAGCCACAGATACCAGAGGAGCCAATCCCTCTCCAGAGACGACAGACGATAGGGGTTCTCCACCAGAAAAGAAGTCTGGCATGGCTGAGCTTTTTGGGGAGTTGTTCACGACCCAGGAGCAGGGAACCAAGTCAAAGGTCATAGGAGGTGACCTACAGGGAACTGGACTGTATTCCCCTGGATGCTGATCCACTTACATGGTGGAAGACCAAAGAGTTAATATACCCTCATGTTGCCATGTTAGCAAGGCGCTACCTGGCTGTGCCAAGTAACCAGTCTCAAGTGGTTTTGTTCAAGGTACTGCCATGCGACTTAATTTTGATATACTGCTGGACTACAGTATGCACTCTTGTTGAAGTTCTGTTTTACATGAATATTTTATTTCATGTTGTAAGGCAGGCACTGCTGTTTTTTGTTGTCCCTTTGTTTCCATCTGCTCCTGGGAATTCGAGCTACCCATGTTTACTATTATAATAAAGGGAAAATCTAAATACAAATGACATATTTCTCAGGCATTTATTTTGTCGATGTATTGAAACCGTACCGAGCCGTGACACCACTGTACCGTACCGTGAGTTTTGTGAACCGTTTCACCCCTAGTGTGTGTGTGTGTGTGTATATACAGTTGAAGTCGGAAGTTTACATACACTTAGGTTGGCGTAATTAAAACTTGTTTTTCGACCACTCCACAAATTTCTTGTTAACAACCTATAGTTTTGGCAAGTCGGTTAGGACATCTACTTTGTGCATGACACAATTAATTTTTCCAACAATTGTTTACAGACAGATTATTTCACTTATAATTCACTGTATCACAATTCCAGTGTGTCAGAAGTTTACATACACTAAGTTGATTGTGCCTTTCAACAGCTTGGAAAAATCCAGAAAACATGTTATGGCTTTCGAAGCTTCTGATGGGCTAATTAACATAATTTGAGTCAATTGGAGGTGTACCTGTGGATGTATTTCAAGGCCTACCTTCAAACTCAGTGCCTCTGCTTGACATCATGGGAAAATCAAAATAAATCAGCCCAGACCCCAGAAAAATAATTGTAGACCTCCACAAGTCTGGTTCATCCTTGGGAACAATTTCCAAACGCCTGAAGGTACCACATTCATCTGTACAAACAATAGTACGCAAGTATAAACACCATGGGACCATGCAGCCGTCATACCGCTCAGGAAGGAGACGCGTTCTGTCTCCCAGAGATGAACGTACTTTGGTGCGAAAAGTGCAAATCAATCCCAGAACAACAGCAAAGGACCGTGTGAAGATTCTGGAGGAAACGGGTACAAAAAGTATCTATATCCACAGTAAAACGAGTCCTATATCGACATAACCTGAAAGGCTGCTCAGCAAGGAAGAAGCCACTGCTCCAAAACCACCATAAAAAAGCCAGACTACGGTTTGCAACTGCACATGGGGACAAAGATCGTACATTTTGGAGTAATGTCCTCTGGTCTGATGAAACAAAAATGGAACTGTTTGGCCATAATGACCATTATGTTTGGAGGAAAAGGGGGAGGCTTGCAAGCCAAAGAACACCATCCAAACCGTGAAGCACAGGGGTGGCAGCATCATGTTGTGGGGGTGCTTTGCTGCAGGAGGGACTGGTGCACTTCACAAAATAGATGGCATCATGAGGGAGGAAAATGATGTGGTTATATTGAAGCAACACCTCAAGACATCAGTCAGGAAGTTAAAGCTTGGTCGCAAATGGGTCTTCCAAATGGACAATGACCCCAAGCATACTTCCAAAGTTGTYGCAAAATGGCTTAAYGACAACAAAGTCAAGGTATTGGAGTGGCCATCACAAAGCCCTGACCTCAATCCVATAGAAAATTTGTGGGCAGAACTGAAAAAGDGTGTGCGAGCAAGGAGGCCTACAAACCTGACTCAGTTACACCAGCTCTGTCAGGAGGAATGGGCCAAAATTCACCCAACTTATTGTGGGAAGCTTGTGGAAGGCTACCCAAAACGTTTGACCCAAGTTAAACAATTTAAATGCAATGCTACCAAATACTAATTGAGTGTACGTAAACTTCTGACCTACTGGGAATGTGATGAAGGAAATTAAAGCTGAAATAAATCATTCTTTCTATTATTCTGACATTTTATATTCTTAAAATAAAGTGGTGATCCTAACTGACCTAAGACAGGGAATTTTTACTAGGATTAATTGTCAGGAATTGTGAAAAACTGAGTTTAAATGTATTTGGCTAAGGTGTATGTAAACTTCTGACTTCAACTAATATATATATATATTATATTTAAAAAAATGTTTTTTGTTTTAATAAGCTATGAAAGAAAAATACAGTAACGCAAACTAGTGCAGAATTTATTTTTCCATAAATGTGTACATGACATTTCACTTGCAAATGCAAGTGAAATGCTTGCACTGTGGTACCCTGACCACCCACCAACATGGCTGGTGAAATAGACATCTTACACGGCAATTCCAAAATCTATGCTCATTTGGCGGGTGTTCATTTTAGGCATTGTTGACAAACTCCCTGACCAACATGTCTGACCATTATTGGGTTAATGACCATTGTAGTATTCAAATTCCTAATTCTATGGCGGCAGCTTTACAAGTCAGAATGTTGAATAAATGCTAATTTGAAGGTATACTTATCTATATATCTAAACTGACTGTACCGGTTGTCCGCTATGTTTGTCCTTATGCCGCTGGAAATTTTAGGCAAAATATTGACCGGTTATTGTTAAACAGAGTTTTCAAAACGTCTGTTTTTGTGCATGGCTCTCACTGTTAGTTTGTCCATCACCTGGCGCATGCAATATTGAAACTTGCTGACGAGACTACGTCGACGAGTGGATAAAACGCCTCTACCCTCTGTTCTCTTGTCAAACGTGCAATCACTGGAGAATAAACTGGACGAGCTAGCTACGTGATCTGAAGAACTGAGTGGCTGAACAAGGACGAGGGAATCTCTGTGTTAACAGGTGGTGTGCGATCTCTAATATTAAGGTGGTCTCGAGGTTCTGCTCACCTGAGTTAGAATACCTTATGATACGCTGTAGACCATACTACACTGAACACAAATATAAATGCAACAATTTCAAAGATTTTACTGAGTTATAGTTCATAAGGAAATCGGTCAATTTAAATAAATGTATTAGGCCCTAATCTATTGTTTTCACATGACTGGGAATACTGATATGTATCTGTTGGTCACATATACCTTTTTTTTCAAGTAGGGGTGTGGATCAGAACCAGTCAGTATCTGGTGTGACAAACATTTGCCTCATGCAGCATGACACATTTCCTTCACATAGAGTTGATCAGGCTGTTGATTGTGGCCTGGGGAATGTTGTCCCACTCCTCTTCAATGGCTGTGCAAAGTTGCTGGATATTGGCGGGAACTGGAGCACTCTGAGCATGTTTGGGATGCTCTGGATTGACAATGTTGACATGTCTGAGTATGCATGCTCGGGAAGAACTGGGATATTTTCAGCTCCCAGGAATGGTGTTCTTAAGCATTAAGGCCCAGGGGGGTGTGGTATATGGCCAAAATAGCACGGCTAAGGGTTGTTCTTATGCACAACGCGGAGTGCCTGGATACAGCCCTTAGCCATGGTATATAGGCCTTATGCCACAAACCCCCGAGGTGCCTTATTGCTTTTATAAACCGGTTGCCAACAGTGAGGCAATTTAAGGACACATTTTAAATTAAATGTTTTTATAAATAACTTCTGACAATACATTGCAGTTGGTCCAGAACAAAGCAGCACGTTTCACACTTAAATGTAGACGGAGGAAAAGTGTCAGTCTCCTGGTTCAAAGTTGGGAAGAGATTGACTGCATCACTATTGGTCTTTGTGTGAGGTATTGATGTGTTGAAGGTACCAAACTGTAAGCCAAGGCAACAGCTACTCTTCCTGGGGTCCAGCAACATTAAGGCAGTTATATACAATAACAAATATTACATTTCATAACACTTTTCACAGCACATTAAGTGTGTGCTCTCAGGCCACTACTCTACTACCACATACAGTGAATTTGGAAAGTATGCAGACCCTTTCCCTTTTTTCACATTTAGTTACATTAAAGCATTATTCTATAATGGATACAATTCTTTTCCCCCCTCTAAATCTACACACAATACCCCATAAGGACAAAGTGAAAACAGATTTTTAGAAATGTTTGCAAATGTAATAAAAATAAAATAAAAAAATGCCTTATTTACATAAGTATTCACCCCCTTTGCTATGAGACTCGAACTTGAGCTCAGGATTTTGTCAAGGCACAGATATGGGGAAAAGTACCAAAACATTTCTGTAGCATTGAAGGTACCCAAGAACACAGTGGCCTCCATCATTCGTAAATGGAAGAAGTTTGGAACGACCAAGACTCTTCCTAGAGCTGGTCGCCCAGCCAAACTGAGAAATCGGGGGAGAAGGACCTTGGTCATGGAGGTCACTCTGACAGAGCTCTGGAGTTCCTCTGTGGAGATGGGAGAACCTTCCAGAAGGACAACCATCTCTGCAGCACTCCACCAATTAGGCCTTTGTGGTAGAGTGGCCAGAAAGAAGCCACTCCTCATTAATAGGCACGACTGCGTGGCCATGCACGCCTCCAACTCAATCATCAAGTTTGCGGACGACACTACAGTAGTAGGCTTGATTACCAACAACGACGAGACGGCCTACAGGGAGGAGGTGAGGGCCCTCGGAGTGTGGTGTCAGGAAAATAACCTCACACTCAACGTCAACAAAACAAAGGAGATGATTGTGGACTTCAGGAAACAGCAGAGGGAGCACACCCCTATCCACATCGACGGGACAGTAGTGGAGAGGGTAGTAAGTTTTAAGTTCCTCAGTGTACACCTCACGGACAAACTGAATTAGTCCACCCACACAGACAGCGTTGTGAAGAAGGCGCAGCAGCGCCTCTTCAACCTCAGGAGGCTGAAGAAATTCGGCTTGTCACCAAAAGCACTCACAAACTTCTACAGATGCACYATCGAGAGCATCCTGTCGGGCTGTATCACCGCCTGGTACGGCAACTGCTCCGCCCACAACCGTAAGGCTCTCCAGAGGGTAGTGAGMTCTGCASAACGCATCACCYGGGGCAAACTACCTGCCCTCCAGGACACCTACACCACCCGATGTCACAGGAAGGCCATAAAGATCATCAAGGACAACAACCACCCAAGCCACTGCCTGTTCACCCCGCTATCATCCAGAAGGCGAGGTCAGTACAGGTGCATCAAAGCAGGGACCGAGAGACTGAAAAACAGCTTCTATCTCAAGGCCATCAGACTGTTAAACAGCCACCACTAACATTTASTGGCCGCTGCCAACATACTGACTCAACTCCAGCCACTTTAATAATGGGAATTGATGGAAATGTATGTAAAAATGTATCACTAGCCACTTTAAACAATGCCACTTAATATAATGTTTACATACCCTACATTACTCATCTCATATGTATATACTGTACTCTATATCATCTACTGCATCTTGCCATCTTTATGTAATACATGTATCACTAGCCACTTTAAACTATGTCACTTTATGTTTATATACCCTACATTACTCATCTCATATGTATATACTGTACTCTATACCATCTACTGCATCTTGCCTATGCCGTTCTGTACCATCACTCATTTATATATCTTTATGTACATATTCTTTATCCCTTTACACTTGTGTGTGTATAAGGTAGTAGTTGTGGAATTGTTAGGTTAGATTACTCGTTGGTTATTACTGCATTGTCGGAACTAGAAGCACAAGCATTTCGCTACACTCGCATTAACATCTGCTAACCATGTGTATGTGACAAATAAAATGTGATTTGATTTGACAGCCCACTTGGAGTTTGGCAAAAGGCACCCAAAGACTCTCAGACCATGAGAAACAAGATTATCTGGTCTGATGAAACCAAGATTGAACTCTTTGTCCTGAATGCCAAGTGTCACATCTGGAGGAAACCTGGAACCATCCCTACGGTGAAGCTTTGTGGTGGCAGCATCATGCTGTGGGGATGTTTTCAGCTGCAGGGACTGGGAGTCTTGTCAGGATGAAGAGAAAGATGAACTGAGCAAAGTACAAAGAGATACTTGATGAAAACCTGCTCCGGAGTGCTCATGACCTCAGACTGGGGAGAAGGTTCACCTTCCAACAGGACAACAACCCTAAGCCCACAGCCGAGACAATGCAGTAGTGGCTTCAGGACAAGTCTCTGAAAATCCTTGAGTGGCCCAGCCAGAGCCTGGACTTAAACCCGATCGAACATCTCTGGAGAGACCTGAAAATAGCTGTGCAGCGACGCTCCCCATCCAACCTGATAGAGCTCGAAAGGATCTGCTGAGAAGAATGCGAGAAACTCCCCAAATACAGTTGTGCCAAGCTTGTAGCGTCATACCCAAGAAGACTCAGTGCTTCAACAAAGTACAGAGGAAAAGATCTGAATACTTATGTAAATTTGATATTTCAGTTTATTTATAATAAATTTAGCAAATTCCAACAGTTATGGAACTATTTAATCCATTTTAGAATACGGCTGTAACGTAACAATGTGGAAAAAGTCAAGGGGTCTGAATACTATGAATGTATCTGCAATACAAAATCCGTGTGTGTTTGTGTCCCATCACAGTCCCTGCTGTTCCCTAAGGTGTATTTTTGTTTTTTAAATCTGATTCTACTGCTTGCATCAGTTACCTGATATGGAATAGTTTCATGTAGCCATGGCTCCATTTAGCACTGTGAAGAGACCTCTGGTGGCATGTCTTGTGGGGTATGCATGGGTGTCCGAACTGTGTGCTGATAGTTTAAACGGTGCATTCAGCATGTCAATACTTCTTACAAAACCAAGTAGTGATGAAGTCAATCTATCCTCTACTTTGAGTCATGAGATATTGACATGCATATTATTAATGTAAGCTCTCTGTGTACATTTAAGGGCCAGTCTTGCTGCCCTATTTTAGAAAAATTACAATTTTCCCAAAGTCCCTCTTTGTGGCACCTGACCACATGACTTGACAGTAGTCCACGTGTGACATAACTAGGGCCTGTAGGGCATGCCTTGTTGATGTTGGTAAGTAGGATGAGCAGCGCTTTATTATGGACAGATTTCTCCCCATTTTTAGCTACTGTTGCATCAACCCAGGGTTACTCCAAGCTGTTTAGTCACCTCAACTTGCTCAATTTCCACATTACTCCTTACATGATTTAGTTGAGAACTAGGGTTTAGCCAATGAATTGTCCCAAATACTTTTTCGTTTTTGAAATGTTTAGGACCAATTTATGTCTTGCCACCCATTCTGAAACTGCAGCTCTTTAAGTGAAGTCATTTCACTCGCTGTAGTAGCTGTTAATAAAGATTGAAAAAGTCGCCTAGACAGCTGCCCTGGGGAATTCCTGATTCTACCTGGATTATGTTAGACAGGATTCCATTAAAGAACACCCTCTGTGTTCTGTTCGACAGGTAACCCAGCAACAGACTATGATCGATGATGTCAAAAGCTGCACTGAGGTCTAACAAAACAGCCCCCACAATCTTTTTTATTGTCAATTTCTGTCAACCAATCGTCAGTTATTTGTGTAAGTGCCTTGAATGTTCTTTCGTATATGCGTGCTGAAAGTCTCAATTTGTTTAATGTAATATAGCATTGTATCTGGTCAAACACAATTTTTCCAAAAGTTTACTACAGGTTGGTAACAGGTTGATTTGGTCGGCTATTTGAACCAGTAAGGGGGGCTTTACTATTCTTGGATAGCGGAATGACTTGCTTCTCTCCAGGCCTTAGGGCACACAGTTCATTGTAGGCTTAGAAGATATGGTAAATAGGAGTGGCAATATCGTCCATTATTATCCTCAGTAATTTTCCATCCAAGTTGTCAGACCCCGGTGGCTTGTCATTGTTGATATACAACAATTTTTTCACCTCGTCCGCACTCCACTTTTCAGAATTCAAAATTCTAATGCTCCTCTTTCATAATTTGTTCAGTTATACTTTTGTGGTGTCAGTGTTTGTTGTTGGCATGTTACAAAGGGAAAGCCAGCTGCAAGCCTACCAGATGAGCTAAATAGCATGCGCAGACCAGCTGGCAAGTGTCTTTACTGATATTTTAAATCTCTCCCTGACCAGGGCTGGGCGGTATACCGATTTTACTATATACCGGTATTGATGCACGGACCGATTTGAGTTTTTACCTGACCTTCTATAATGGTGTTTCAATGTTTGATTTGTTAAATGTGATACGCATCTCCAGTGCATATAATGTCAGTTTTTATAGTTTGCTTCTTGAGTCATCTCTCTCCCACTCTTGCTGCTGCATGCTGCTAACCACAATAAGCCCTGTCACTCAAGGAGAGAGCAGTTGCGCGTCCACTGAGTCAGGAGCACTTCTTTGCCGTTCACTCCAAATGGTCAGATGGATGCAAGAATGTTGGTGACATGCTGCTTTCCACAAGAGTTCTATAATTACACTTTGTTTCTGTATCTTACGGTCTGCAAACTACTGGTTGCTAGTTTGTCTTTCCTTAGCAAGGTGTTGCTAAAATAATTTGTTCGCCGCTAATGCTAATCGCAAGTTAGCAGGCTAGCTAGCTTGCTAAATGTACTAAGAGTCAGAGCAAACGTATATAGTTAGCTAATACTGCCTGGTACCAGTGCTGGTGTAGGCCAAGGTATGCATGTTTGTGCAACATCTTATCAGAGAGGAATAGGCAAAGCATGAATATGTTGGCTGGCTGGCTAGCTAGCTACATGAAGTATGAAAATATGTAATGCAACATCTAATTAGGGTCACCTGGAAACACTGACAAACTTTGGTTCTTACCCTGTCAATCATTTCTCACTGGCTTATTAATTTGTTGTCATGTCAAACAACAATGTATTCAAGTTGCTGCCCACTATGTTCCAACTACAGTAATCCCTCGTTTATCGCGGGGGTTACGTTCCGAAAATGACCCGCGATAAGTGAAATCCGCGAAATAGATTTTTTTTTTTTTTTTTACAATTAGCAACTATTACATGTATACAAATACAGTGACTCACGTGTAGGCCGTTTCGTCGACATTATGGGTTTAGGAGATGTTCGAAATTACAAGATAATTTGGCCAACWTAATGTAAATTTGCCAAGCTGTTTTATGTACGTACACATAACTGCACGAGACGACAAAATGATAGCACAATTCGTAGCATGTTTTGATACAAGAAGCGGGAGTGAGTTTTTAGCGAATCAGAATGCAGAGCACAATGCACCAAAAAAAAAAAAAAAATGCATTATGAAAATCCGCGAAATAGCGAATCCGCGATAAGTGAACCGCGAAGTGGCGAGGGATCACTGTATAACATTTGAAAAATTATCATATTTCCATGACTCCAACAGTTCAATTAACTAGGCCTAGATTTTTTTTGCCCATATGCTGCATGGCACAGTGTGGAAATTGACAAATGCTGAAAGTGAGTGTGGGAAAAAATAAATTCATCATCTCCACTTAGGCAAAACAGATAGTTCTATAATGAAGAACAGTGTCTTGCAGGATTCAATAGTTGGAATTGTAAGAGTTGTTGCCCTGTCCCATTCTCTGCGATTTGTCATTTTAATGGAATCCAGAAAGAACGAACAAAAAACCTGTTCTCAAACATTTACATCAAAAGGTGCAAAGTTATGGGCAAAGACACAACATCCACATCAAATGTAATATTCTTCTTGATCAAATAACATGGAAAACTACTTTTTGTTCAGTATTTATTTACCATCCTTACAAACCATTTAATGTACAGTGCGTTTGGAAAGTATTTAGACCCCATGACTTTTTCCACATTTGTGTTACATTACAGCCTTACTCTAAAATTGATGACATTTTTTCCCCTCGTCAATCTACACACACTAACCCATAATGACTCACAGAAATGGATTATCTACATCAGTATTCTGACCCTTTACTCAGTACTTTGTTGAAGCACTGTTGGCAGCMATTACAGCCTCGATTCTGCTTGGGTATGACGCTACAAGCTTGTCACGCCTGTATTTGGGGAGTTTCTCCCATTTCTTCTCTACAGATCCTCTCAAGTTCTGTCAGGTTGGATGAGGAGTGTTGCTGCACAGCTACTTTCAGGTCTCTCCAGAGATGGTTTCATCAGACCAGCGACTCTTGTTTCTCATGGTCTGAGAGTCCTTTAGGTGTCTTTTGGCAAACTCCAAGCGGGCTGTCGCGKCTTTAACTAAGGAGTGTCTTCTGTCTGGCCACTACCATAAAGGCCTAATGGGTGGAGTGCTGCAGAGATGGTTGTCCTTCTTGAAGGTTCTCCCATCTCCTCAGAGGAACTCTGGAGCTCTGTCAGTGAACATCGGGTTCTTGGTCACCTCCCTGACCAAGGTCCTTCTCCCCAGATTGCTCAGTCTTGGTGGTTCCAAATGTCCAATCAGTTGAATTTACCACAGGTGGACTGTAATCAAGTTGTAGAAACATTGATGTTCAATGGAAACAGGATGCACTTGAGCTCAATTTTGAGTCTCATAGCAAAGGGTCTGAATACTTATGTAAAGGTATTTGTTTAAAAAAAAACTTTTAATACATTTGCAAACATGTCAACCTGTTTTCGCTTTGTTATTATGGGGTATTGCGTATAGATTAAGGATTTTGTATTTATTTATTACATTGTAGAATAAGGCTAACGTAACGTTACTGTATTGTCATCTAGGTTTAACTGTAGATTTGCCATCACCATGAAGAAACACAATGCACAATACAGTAATTGAGTACATTGATACATCACSTGATTTGTGATGTGACGATGTGGCTCAGTTGGTAGAGAATGGTGCTTGCAATGCTAGGGTTGTGGGTTRGATTCCCACTGGGGACCAGTATGAAAAGTTATGCGCTCACTACTGTAAGTTGCTCTGCATAAGAGCATCTACTAAAATAGAAWAAGGAATGAATAGACCATTTCAGTTTTCACATAGAAATAAGTTCCATTTGCAAAGTATTTCAAGAAACTGGAAAACATATTAATCAACTATATTTYTATTACAGAAGTATTATCAGATTAACTGTTTTGTACTTAAAATGATCAGAGTCAAATTACAAATGCTGGTAAACACTCAACTACATTTACTTTAAATTTGTTCACAAAAGTAGTGCACTGTGCTTTTACTAGTGCTATACTGGCGGACCGATACAGACGTTTTCAGTGCYGGGAATCCCTGACCGTCTGTAATACCTACATGTTTCAAGCAGACCACTATAGTCCCTGTGTCCAAGAATGCCAKGGTTAGCTGTCTAAATGACTATTGCCCCGTAGCACTCACATCTGTAGCCATGAAACGCTTTGAAAGTCTGGTCATGGCTCACATCAACACCATCATCCTGGACCCACTCCAATTCGCATACTGCCCCAATAGAGCCACAGATGACGCAATCTYTATTGCACTCCATCCTGCCCTTTCTCACCTGGACAAAAGGAACACCTATGTGATAATGCTGTTCATTGACTACAGCTCAACGTTCAACACCCTAGTGCCCTCTAAGCTCATCACTAAGCTAAGGACCCTAGGCTTGAACACCTCCCTCTGCAACTGGATCCTGGGCTTCCTGACAGGCCGCCCCCAGGTGGTGAGGGTAGGTAACACATCCGCCACGCTGACACAACACGGGGCCCTCAGGTGTACGTGCTTAATCCCCTCCTGTACTCCATGTTTACCCACGACTGCTTAGCTGCYCAACACCATCATTAAGTTTGGTGACAACACGGCGGTGGTAAACCTGATTACAGACGACGATGAGACCGCCTATAGGGAGGAGGTCAGAGACCTGGCAGTGTGGTGCCAGGACAACAACCTCTCCCTCAACGCCAGCAAGACAAAGGAGCTGATCGTGGACTGCGGGAAAGGGAGGGCCGAGCACGCCCCCACAGGGCTGTAGGGAGCTGGTCAAGAGCTTAAAGTTCCTGTGTCCACATCACTAAGGACCTAACATGGTTCAAACACACCGACACCGACAGGTTAGGGTTTAGGGTAGGGATGTCACAAGGATACCGGATTAACCTTTGCTGAGCTCGTTCAGCTGTTAACATGGTTTTACACATGTGTCAGGTGATATAAATCAGACAGGCATTGCCAGGGGAAAAAACAGGTCAATATTACTTTCCTGTAGATATGTTTCTCTAAAATATCTATTTGGCATAATGACCAACCAATAAAGTAAGTTGAAAAAAAACTGTTTTTATTATAGGTACTTGTTATACCAGGCACACACATTACGAACATGTGAAAGAATAGAGGCTAACCAATCTCAGCTTGATATTWGGTCAGGAAGCCGGCAACTGAATGCTGCTATGTTTCCAACCTGATAACCAAGCTCTGTCATTCTGCAGAGGGCCATGGAGTAGGCCTGGTGTCTGCTGCCTACGGAGAGGACGACATTAGCCGGATTGAGGATGGCGACGACAAGGCATCCGGAGACGAGGACAGTGGGGAGAGCTCCCGTAACTCGGTCAGTTCTCTTTATCTTTCCAATTTAGTCGGTCTCTTTCCCACAGCACCCTGCTAGAGGTATTTGTCAGCGGTGCACGTATGAGTGTGTGTGGTCACTCAGGGATGTTAACCATTTGCATTCTTGTCTTCATAGGACATGGAAGAGTCTGATGAGGGMGGAGACACAGATGATTATAAGGTATTTMAACCCCCCCTGGTTTTGGTATGGTTTGTACTTGTGAAATGTTTGTTAGGGGTTCATTGGACTAACCAATATTGTCTCTGGGGGTGCAAAGAAAGGCAAGGATTTTGTTAAAATGATGGTAGTGCCACTAGGTGGTAGTGTTGAGCTATAATGTTTTGTCTATTCACCGATACTTGTATAGAGCGGCATAAACAACATCCATTATTTCAAGTTAAGTATASCTTGGTTGTGCACACTGATGGAAAAACCTTTGCATATAAACTTTGAATTATAGTTATCATGTTAAATCCGCACCAATAAGAACAAGCTTGATCAAGATGTGGCATTTAAAGGTGCATACCTTTTTGAATATTGAGGTTCAGACGAGCAGGGTTGTACCCTTAGCCAGCCCCACCCTGATAGTGCAGCAGTCAGTGTTTGAGTTGGAACAGTGATTGATGCAGGTCAGGAGGGCTTGATGCTGCTCAAACAAACAATCATTACAGGGCTTGGGCCACATAATGCCATAGTATCCTGTGTGGGTCTGACAATTAGCAACACTATGATCAGGCCATGAATGCAATATGTCTGCTGAACTATAGCATTTCACAACATGGGGGGGGGGGGGTCAGGTAGAGAGGTGGAGGACTGGTGAGATGTTATGTGCATTTGTGTCTGTCAGAGAGGTAGAGTTGCGGTAAACTGATCCAGAACCTGCCAAAAACCGTAATCGGGTGTGTTTTCACTGGCTACTACTACTATACTCCCACTCTCGTGAGTTTGGTTTATATTTTGCTACTGCTGCCCTATACACCAGAGTCCCACTATTTATTATGAGTTATGCCTCGTCAGACACACCATTGACCCCCACTTTGTCCTAAGAGCTGAACTCGTTATCTATATGCTAATTCTGTTTCGACTGCGTTGAGGTGCAACAGGCCCTTTCCTATGTCTTTTTCTAGTCATTTTTTTATTTTACCTTTATTTAACTAGGCAYGTCAGTTAAGAACAAATTCTTATTTTCAATGACGGCCTAGGAACAGTGGGTTAACTGCCTGTTCAGGGGCAGAATGACAGATTTGTACCTTGTCAGCTCGGGGATTTGAACTTGCAACCTTTCGGTTACTAGTCCAACGCTCTAACCACTAGGCTACCCTGCCACCCCGTTGGGATACTTTTTCTAGTCATATAGAGTTGGTTTAGACGAGGCTAGTTTTTGTAAGAGCTATCTAGTAGAAAGCTCTCGTGTGAAAGTTAAACATTGCTTACTGGTAATCTAGGGGAGTTAAACGTGTAGCAGTTCTTTCAAATTCGTCTCCAACTCTTTGCCAAACTATTGAGTAATAGCTTGGTTGGTTGCACAGGCATGATTTATCCATCTACTGTTTTCACTTATGGCCTGAAAATGCAATGGCTTTGATTAGATTGGATTTCATAATTATTTTTTTCATAGAGAAAGACTTAAAATGCCATATCTGAGTTATAGATGTACTTTTGTGTCATATAACAGTAATAATGSAATGGATTTATAGAGGTGATTCATTTATATAACGTAATGGAGATGTTGGGATACTTTCAGTGTGGCCTGCTTTCTTTTGAATGGCTTGGAGTGGGCTTGGGCTAATGCCACAGACGGGAAGAACCATAGAACCAACACGGCCTCTCCCCTTTTTCAGTGAGAACGCGATGGGCGGAGGGGTTGTCACCAAATGTGTCCGTGCCCTGGTTATCACATTTTGGCTCTTGATCGTGTCAGGGACAGAGTGGGGTAAGGGTTGAGAGGAGGGGGTTTGTTTGATTGTGTCTCTTGCCCTCTCTCTACCCCCTTGACCTGTGTTTGGCCCATAGTGAAGACGCAGTAACCCAGAATAATGGCCGTTTGTCCACGCTGTTCTGTTGCTGTAATTCTCTCTCTGGCTGAAAGTATTTTAGTATTTTATTAGGAACCCCATTAACTGCTGCCAAGAGAGCCGCTACTCTCCCTGGGGTCCAWCCGGGATCAAGACAACACATCACAACAAAACAATAGTGTACCTACATTACCGTTCAAAAGTTTGGGGTGACTTAGAAATGTCCTTGTTTTTGAAAGAAAAGCAACTTTTTTGTCCATTAAAATAACATCAAATTGATCAGAGTTTTCAGCTGTGCTAACATAATTGCTAAATGTTTTTCTAATGATCAATTAGCCTTTTAAAATGATAAACTTGGATTAGCTAACACAACGTGCCATTGGAACACAGGAGTGATGGTTGCTGYTAATGGGCCTCTGTACGCCTATGTAGATATTCCATTAAAWATCAGCCGTTTCCAGCTACAATAGTCATTTACAACATTAACKATGTCTACACTGTATTTCTGATCAATTTGATGTTATTTTAATGGACCAAAAAATGTGCTTTTCTTTCAACAAGAATTTCTAAGRGACCCCCAACTTATTGAACGGTAGTGCAAATATACTGAACAGCAATATAAATTTGAAGTGCATCAATTTCAAAGATTTTACTGAGTTATAGTTCATGTAAGGAAATCAGTCGAATTAAATTCATTCAGTCCTAATCTATGGATTTCACATGACTGGGAATACAGATATGCATCTATTGGTCCCAGATACCTAGGATCAGATAACCAGTCAGTATCTGGTGTAACCATCATTAGCCTCATGCATCGCGACACATTTCCTTTGCATAGATCAGGCTGTGGAATGTTGTCCCACTCCTCTTCAATGGCAGTGTGACGTTGCTGGATATTGGCAGAAACTGGAACAAGCTGCTGTATACGTCAGTACAGAGCACCCCAAACATGCTCAATGGGTGACATGTCTGGTGACTATGCAGGCCATGGAAGAACTGGGACATTTTCAGATCCTTCCGACATGGGGCTGTGCATTATGCTGAAACATGAGGTGATGGCAGCAGATGAATGGCACGACAATGGGCCTCAGGATCTCGTCACGGTATCTCTGTGCATTCAAATTGCCATCAATATAATGCAATTGTGTTCGTTGTCTGTAGCTTATGCCTGCCCATACCTTAACCCCACCGCCACCATGGGGCACTCTGTTCACAACATTGACATCAGCAAACCGCTCACCCACACGATGTCATACACGTGATCTGCGGTTGTGTGGCCGTTTGGACATACTGACAAATTCTCTAAAATGACAGAGGCTGCTTATAGTAAAGAAATGAACATTACATTCTCTGGCAACCGCTCTGGTGGACATTCCTGCAGTCAGTATGCTAATTGCACGCTCCCAAAAACTGCACATTTTAAAGACCGAGTGACAGCAGTGGTGTTGCAGAGACAGGCTGCACAACAGAGAGGCAAGAGGCACAGTTATAGTGTTGAGTTGTATCTCCAGTGGTGTTTTTACATGTTGTATTTGTCTAAATCATGAGCTTGTTAAAAAAGGACTAGGACTATATTTCACTGGTCATTGGTACAGTAAAAGTTGAGAAACGATGTACTATAGTGTACTGCCTATGTTATGTGTCAGTAGCATTACTGCTTGTGTAAGTAGTCACAGGACGTTGTGCATTATAGAAATGTACAATGCTCCACCATTACAAATGTACAGTATAAAAGGTACTATATTACAATACATACTACGTACATGTTTTAATGTGTTGTAATATTGTACATTTCTTTAATGCACAACATCCCTGTTGTATTGTTTTACACTGAACATGTAAAGTGTTGTTCCCATGTTTCATGAGCTGATATAAATTATCCCAGAAATGTTCCATATGCACAAAAAGCTTATTTCTCTAAAATGTTGTGCACACATTTTTTAACATCCCTGTTTCTCCTTTGTCAAGATAATCCACCCACCTGACAGGTGTGGCATATCAAGAAACTGATTAAACAGCATGATCATTACACAGGTGGACCTTGTGCCGGGGACAATAAAAAGCTACTCTAAAATGTGCCCTTTTGTCACACAACACAATGCCACAGATATCAAGTTTTGCGGGAGCGTGCAATTGGCATGCTGACTGCAGGAATGTCCACCAGAGCTGTTGCCGAAGAATTTAATGTTCATTTCTCTACCAGAAGCCACCTCCAACATTTGTTTTAGAGAATTTGGCAGTACGTCCAACCGGCCTCAACCGCAGACAACGTGTAGCCACGCCAGCCCAGGACCTTCACATCCACTTCTTCAACTGCAGGATGTTCTGAGGGTGGGGTGYACTGTGAAGATATACAAAAATGATGCATCTTCACAGTCCACATTGTGCCATGTGTTTTTTTTTRRTTCTTTTTTTTCTCTTTACTCAGATTTTACTGTGCTAGCTTGAATTACCTGATGTGGAAGAGTTCAATGTGTTCATGGCTCTGTGTACTGAACAAAAATATAAACGCAACATGCAACAATTTCAAAGATTTTACTGAGTTACAGTTCATATAAGGAAATCCGTCAAATTAAATAAATTAAGAGAAATATGCTTTTTGTGCYTATGTAACATTTTTGGGGGATTTTTTTTATTTCAGCTCATGAAACATGGGACCAACACACTTTACGTGTTGCGTTTTATATTTTTGTTCAGTGTAGTATTGTGATTTCCCGAGCCTCTGTTCTGGACTTTGGGACTGAAGAGAACTCTAATGGCATGTCTTGTGGTGTAAGTATGGGTGTCTGAGCTGTGTGAACAGACAGTTCAAACGCATCAATACCTCTCACAATAAGGAGTCGTGAGGCTGTCAATCTGTCATTCATTACAGTGAAATGGAAATTCATTCAGTGGTTCAAAAGAACCTCTGGTAAGCCATGTCTGCACTGTATCCTTCCTCCCCTTCCTCGCTCCTCCCATTGTTCTACTTAGTTTGGCCCTCTGCCCTCTTCAAGACAATTCTTGGATGTGTCCATGCAGTTGCTAGGTGACTGGGTGGCAGTGTGTGTGTGTGTGTGTGTGTTCCATTGCCAGTGAATAGGAGCACTGTTTCTGTGGCTGAACCTGTGTTATGCCCACAGTTCTGGCGAGGACAGGCCATATTTTCTAAGCAGCTCACATCACCCCACCTCCTGCCAAGCCCCTGCTTTCACAAGAATGTCCTGAAACTCCTGTAGCCACATGTTTGCCATGATACCATGAAGGCAATCTTATGCCAAACGACTGTTTTTTATATAAATTTCCCCAAAAAAATAAATCAGTTTAAATAATCAGGAAACCTCATTCAGTTTTAGCCTACCTGTCACATCACCATGGCTGACAAACTAATATCTTATTGCAGACCATTCCGCTGCTATTACCCTATTCTAATAGTTAACTGTTAACGAGTGGTATAATTGGGGTAATTATGTTATGCTGCCTGGCCATATTGACCCTCACATCCAGGACCGTGCATGGTTCTTTGACTGACGTTCAACCCCCCCCCCCCCCCCCCCCCTTCTCTGTGTTCTCTCTTTTCAGGACATCCCAGAAGCAGAGAGGAAGGACCCATAGAGTTGGTCGGTGAGTACACAAACAGAAAAACGTGTTTCAGACACAATACAAACTTGTGTGAAATTTGTAGATTGCGACCATCAGCCGTTATATGCTCAGACTGTTACATTTATAATGCTGCGATCTAATCATGGCTACTCAACTCTTAGCCTATGAGGTCCAGAGCCTGCTGGTTTTATGTTTTACCTGATAATTAATTGCACACACCTGGTGTCCCAGGTCTAAATCGGTCCCTAATTAGAGGGGAACAATGAAAACGTGCAGTGGAACTGGCTTCGAGGTATAGAGTTGCATTTGAGGGGTGTAAATAATCAAATCAAATCAAATCAAAATTTTATTAGTCACATACACATGGTTAGCAGATGTTAATGCGAGTGTAGCGAAATGCTTGTGCTTCTAGTTCCGACAATGCAGTAATAACCAACAAGTAATCTAACCTAACAATTCCAAACACTACCTTACACACACACACAAGTGTAAAGGGATAAAGAATATGTACATAAAGAATATGAATGAGTGGTGGTACAGAACGGCATGGCAGATGCAGTAGATGGTATAGAGTACGGTATACATATGAGATGAGTACTGTAGGGTATGTAAACATAAAGTGGCATAGTTTAAAGATGGCTAGTGGTACATGTATTTACAAAAGATGGCAAGATGCAGTAGATGATATAGAAGTACAGTATATACATATGAGATGGGTAATGTAGGTATGTAAACATTGTATTAAGTGGCATTGTTTAAAGTGGCTAGTGGTACATTTTTACATAATTTCCATCAATTCCCATTTTTAAAGTGGCTGGAGTTGAGTCAGTATGTTGGCAGCAGCCACACAATGTTAGTGCTGGCTGGTTTAACAGTCTGATGGCCTTGAGATAGAAGCTGTTTTTCAGTCTTCTCAGTCCCAGCTTTGATGCACCTGTATTGACCTCGCTTCTGGATGATAGCGGGTGAACAGGCAGTGGCTCGGGTGGTTGTTGTCCTTGATGATCTTTTTGCCTTCCTGTGACATCGGGTGGTGTAGGTGTCCTGGAGGGCAGGTAGTTTTACCCCGGTGATGCGTTCTGCAGACCTCACTACCCTCTGGAGAGCCTTACGGTTGTGGGCGGAGCAGTTGCCGTACCAGGCGGTGATACAGCCCGACAGGATGCTCTCGATTGTGCATCTGTAGAAGTTTGTGAGTGCTTTTGGTGACAAGCTGAATTTCTTCAGCCTCCTGAGGTTGAAGAGGCGATTAACTGCTATAGATAGCTAGTAGTACTAGGGTTGGTCGAATTCCACCTATGTCCATTCGTGATTATGTACCCATAAAGCGTTGACATACCAGGGGTACTCAACCTGGGGTCTGCGACCAACCGAAACAGAATTGCCTGCTCAGAGACGCACACGATTTAACTTCACTAAAATGTACACTGTTTTTCCTGGCTTTAAACCTGATACAATCTTCTATCAACTTTGGAAATTAGGATTGAATCAACATAAAAAACCCTTTCAGTGCAAAACCCCCCCAAATCTAACTCCGACTGAGTTGATGATTGTGTTGTAGGCTTAGGAGCGCATCGGAGAAGCCTTGTTCTATTTCAAGGGCAGGAGCGGCTTTTCTTCCATCACCCATGATCGAAGAGTAGCCTAGATATGCATTTTAGATCAGAGCAGAGCCGCTTGTAGACGCATGTGTACATTTGTTGATATTCTTTGGTAGTTAGTTACTAGCCCAGTTCTAACTAATTTCTGGTCAGAAATTAGGGAGTGTTTGATTGACCACAACTAGAAACGTTTGTTATCTTTGACAAGCGAGTCAGAGCTTTTTTTGTCTTTACTGTGTCTCAGCTCCCATTTTATAAAGGGAATAACAAATACCCTGTTGAAACTGGAGTAAACGTTGAAGTGATATTGATGAAAAAGACGCACCTGTTTCAGTAGCTTAAGTCGTGGCTCAAATGGTGCTTGCAGCCCTTAATTTAGCAAATTAGTAGGCCATATCAACTACAAACATTTCTGTAATCAGCGCTTTCTTTTCCAGCTGTTAACTAGGATGACGTGCCAGAGCTCTTTATGGCCGTCGCAAATCTGTGAAAGATGCATATCCCTCTTACTAACAATACATTATTGATGCGTTACTCGGAACCCAAACCCGCGTGCGCCATCGTGCATACATTTATTTTGTCCCCCCACACCAAACGCGATCACCACACGCAGGTTAAAATATCAAAACAAACTCTGAACCAATTATATTAATTTGGGGACTGGTCGAAAAGCATTAAACATTTTATGGCAATTTAGCTAGTTACCTTGCACTTATTTGTCCTATTTAGCTTGCTTGTTGTTGTCTAGCTAATTTGTTCTGAGATATAAACATTGAGTTGTTATTTTACCTGAAATGTACAAGGTCCTCTACTCCGCCAATTAATCCACACATAAAACGGTCAACCGAATCGTTTATAGTCATCTCTCTTCCTTCCAGGCCTTTTCTTCTCTTGACTGTATATTGCGATTGGCAACTTTCATAAATTAGGTGCATTACCGCCACTGACCTCGTTCGTCTTTCAGTCACCCACGTGGGTATAACCAATGATGAGATGGCACGTGGGTACCTGCTTCTATAAACCAATGAGGAAATGGGAGAGGCAGGACTTGCAGCGCGATCTGCGTCAGAAATATAACTGATTTCTATTTTAGCCCTTGGCAAGGCAGACGCTCGTTGGCACGCGAGCAGTGTGGGTGCAATAATTGAATAACATAGATTCCTACATTTATTTTGCAACACTCGCGCACGCGACGTGAGCGGTGTAGTCAGCCTGTTAGGTAGGCCTATCTGTAAAAAAAAAAAAAAAAATGTATGATGATTATCGGGACCTGTTGCAATAAGGCACGAGAACCTGAGGATTATCGTGTGATAACTCCCGACTAAAGGGCAGTCCATACCAAGGACGATAACTATAACGCAAAAAAAAAAAAATCAAGTGAACATTAGCGTTCACACTACAACAATAACTACAAAAAGAGTGGAGAACGGTAACGAGAGATATAGTTTGGAGCGTTTTTTTGTCCCTCTGACAATCAATCAAATACGCGTTTATATTGAAGCGCTCTTGGTTCCAAGTGCCCGATGCTCCTCCGAGGGTTGGAAGCGCATGTTAAGCTTTCCTGAGTAATTGGGCATGTCAGAGCATATTGGTGACCACATTAATTATAGGACGACTGGGGAGAATGATGATCCGTAACAAACAGTGCCTGAGAAGGCTGTATTTTCTGATGGCCTGTCAGTTAACGCCAACACATCCTGTGCGCCACTGCTAATGTGCCTTTCTAGACCTTGTAAACTGTTGATAAAATACCCATTACGGCTCCAAATGGTTACCTAATCAGGCCTTGGCTAGATTCTTATTATTTCGTAAAGAAACATGCATTCAAAACGCAAGGCTTTTTAGCGGTTATTGAAATGGCATTCACTGCAGTTTACCGCCTAGAATAGAATGCTTTACTCATCAGAAGAAAAATGATTGCATTGTGTTATAGTCTAGGTATTGATGATTTTCTCATCCCTAAAAAGCTTAATCAATTATGGGGGTTATTCAAGTTAACGTATATCACCAGAGTTTAAAGCCCTAGAAAATAATTGTGTAGGCTACTCACTTGATAATAATACTTTCATCATTGCACTGTGTTGTTGTAGCCTAGGTAGAATAATGTTCTTGTCTAAAACATAGGCCTAATTAGTAGTGGACCTTTACGTGTCCAGGACTGTAGAGCGCAGCCTGGAGTGCACAGATCTGCCATTTCATAACATTTTTAAATTTATTGCACAATATATATTTTTTTGCTAATGAATGGCCTAATATGTAGCTTCTTACGCAAGCCTGGCTGCTATTCCCCTTCACGTGAAATCCCAGGAGAAACTATAAGCTACAAAAGTTAAAGGAAATGTATTCTTCGCATTTTTTTTAACTAGACCTAACCCAGTGGGTTGTTATGGCCAGCTGGTCATAATTCTGACCACTATATTATGTGCTAAATTATGTAGCCTACTGGTCATAGTTAGGACCTCATCATAACCTGGTAATGAACACCTGACTACTGTAAAAAGTATTGGATATTGAAAACATCAAGTTGGATATTGAAAACATTGTTCATTACATTTCTATTTGTTTCCATTGTCACCAATTCAAGTTTAAATCTGCAACATATTATTACATTTAAAATAAATAAAGCAACAGCATAAAACAAATCTGCATCACCATTTTTTCCAAATTTGCACACAGTAATTGTTTCATTCACCCACAGACATTACATGCACGAACACTGGGACACATAGTACATAAAGGCAGATTGTTTTATTTTATTCATAAGAGTTGTGTGACCGGTCAGATTTGCAGTGAAGAGAATTAGTGCATTACAAATGTATCAATTTGAGATGTTAAAAGAACTTGAAAACGACATTCCTGAATAAACTTTGTGGACCCAGCTGGCTAAAAACATGTCCAAAGTATTTCCATGGTATTACTAGCGTAGAGATGTCTTCAAAAAAGAGCAACTTACTCCTTACATACTTTGTGAATCCAGGCTGTATAATAACCGGCTGTGATTGGGAGTCCCATAGGGCGGCGCACAATTGCCCCAGCGTCGTCCGGTTTGGCCGTCATTGTAAATAAGAATTTGTTCTTAACTGACTTGCCTAGTTAAATAAAAGATGCATTTAAAAAAATATGTTCCCCCAACAAAGGTAACTGCAAAAATTAAAGTGTGTGTAAAGAGGCATTAAAGAGACATATCATTCCTGCAACACCCATTGTTAGAAATGGGTGTAATTGGCAAATCTCTTCCTCTTCTCTGCAACTGCACACGTGTCTGAGTGAGCAACAGGGAGAAAAATGGGAGAAACTTTACTTGACTCACCAAGGGAGGTGTCTTCTGAATCAGGACAAGGGTTTTGCACCTGAAAAGAAAAGGCGAGTTAAAATAGGGTTTTATTTGCTTTACAAACTTACTTTTAGAAACAGTGCTATTTCAATTGGATTTACTTACACTAAACTTAGAAAAAGGGGTTCTTCGGCTGTCCCCATAGAACTATTTTGGGTTCCAGGTAGAACCCTCTGTGGAAAGGGTGCTACATGGAAACCAAAGGAATTCTACATGGAACCAAAATGGCTTCTTCAAAAGGTTCTCCTATGGGGACAGACGATGAACCCTTTTAGGTTCTAGATAGGAAAAAAAGTGCTATGAGTAAGATCAGGCAATCAAGGGCAGCTGAATAGCATGTCTCTTGGGGAATCCAGTTGCAGAGAAAAAACATCAATGATCATCAGCATAGCTAGTACAAACCTACCTCTTACAACGCTGGCTAGTAGGAATCATTACACATTGAGTATCAAACAGAAGAAAAAAATACATTTTGCACAACTTGACTATGGATTTAAGGAATGGTGGTGTTGCTCTCTCCTTTCCCTGGGATCTGGCAGAATGGGTAACTGAGTGGGTGGACAAGCACTGCTGTAGAGACTATGCATCAGGTCATTGACATGTTTCAGGAACTGTAGAGACATAGACAAATCATGATAAACCATGACTAAATTAGACTTAGCCTATCATTGACTATGTTTCCCTTCAGCAATCTGGCAGGCAGACATACGGAGAGGGAGATAGATAGAGAAAAACATAGGCTATTTACATTTCTTAGTCAGCTGACTGAATAACTTCTGTACTTCTTCCCTTTGTTCACACGTCCATCCTTCCATCCAAGCTAGAAGATTCCTGCAAAAAAAGAGAATCACATTGAACAAGGCAGTTAAAAGTTGTAACTTAAGGAGTGTTGAGGGGGAGCAGGATTAGGCTAAATGTATCTTATTGTCAATTGTCATCTTAATACACAAATACAAGGGTCCCTGATGAATCAAGAAAATCTTCACAACCATATTGGGGGTACACATTTCAAGAATTAGGCTAGTGTAAAATGTTACACACACACTTCCTATACAGTGCATTCGGAAAGTATTCAGACACCTTCCCCTTTTCTACATTTTGTTATATTACATCCTTATTCTAAAATGGATTAAATAAATGTTTTTCCTCATCAATCTACACACAATAACCCATAATGACAAAGCAAAAACAGGTTTTTAAAAATGTTTGCTAATTAACAAAGAAAAACATGTAAATAAGGTATAACTAGACCCTTTGCTACAAGACTCAAAATTGAGCTCCGGTGCATCCTGTTTCCATTGGTCATCATTGATGTTTTTACAACTTGATTGGAGTACTGCACCTCAGATTACATCCCAAATGTTTCACAGAGTTCAAGTAACAGACACATCTCAGAACAACTGTTCAGTAGAGAATGTGTGAATCCGGCCTTCGTGGTTGAATTGCTGCAAAGAAACCACTACTAAAGGACACCAATTAGAAGTGACTTGCTTCAGCCAAGAAACACGAGCAATGGACATTAGACCGGTGGAAATCTGTCCTTTGGTCTGATGAGTCCAAATTTTAGATGTTTGGTTCCAACCGCGGTGTGGGTGAACGGATGATCTCTGCATGTGTGATTCCCACCGTGAAGCATGGAGGAGGTGCTTTGCTGGTGACACTATCAGTGATTTATTTAGAATTCAAGGCACACTTAACCAGCATGTCTACCACAGGATTCTGTAGCGATATGCCATCCCATCTGGTTTGCGCTTAGTGGGACTATCATTTATTTTTCAACAGGACAAGAACCCAAAACACACCTCCAGGCTGTGTAAGGGCTATTTGACCAAGGAGAGTGATGGAGTGCTGAATCAGATGACCTGGCCTCCACAATCACCCAACCTCAACCCAATTGAGATGGTTTGGGATGAGTTGAACTGCAGAGTGAGGAAAAGCAGCCAACAAGTGCTAAGCATACGTGGGAACTACTTCAAGACTGTTGGAGAAGCATTTCAGGTGAAATTGGTTGAGAGAATGGCAAACGTGTGCAAAGCTGTCAAGGCAAAGGGTGGCTTCTTTGAAGAATCTCAAATATAAGATATATTTGGATTTGTTGAACACTTTTTTTGGTTACTACATGATTCCATATGTGTTATGTCATAGTTTTGATGTTTTCACTATTATTCTACAATGTAGAAAATAGTTAAAATAAAGAAAAACCATGGAGTGACTAGGTGTGTCAACTTTTGACTGGTACTGAATGTAAATGTGATATTACATTTTTTAATAGTCGCAAACGTTTCAGAAAACCAGTTTTTGCTTTGTCATTATGGGTATTGTGTGTAGATTGATGAGGGGGGGAACTATTTAATCAATTTCAGATTAAGACTGTAACGAAATGTGGAAAAAGTTAACGGGTCTGAATACTCTGAAGGCACTGTATGTGTATTTATCAACCATCTCACTCACACTCAGTTAGCATGACACAATGTTGACATAATGTTTTCTAAAGTTAGTGTGAACATCTCTCTCACACACACACATTTACTGTCATTAACTAAACATATATGAAAATGTCAAAACGTTCGCTAGCGACAACTGGTAAAAATGAAAATGTTCCAATTTCCGTGTCGATGGAGGATAAGCCAGAAAGCTAAAGTTAGCTAGCTAAAATTAGCCAGCTAGCTAGCTAAACTTTCCTTGACGTTCTTCTCTCCAACAAACCGCCACGTTAACTTGCAAAATCAAAACAAGTATGCAGGAGAACAGGGACTACCACTTAGCAGTCATCTTTTTGTGTACATTTCGAGAAACTATCGTTTCCCAGCGGTGGTGTTGTGTAGCCTACCAGGCGCTTTGTTCCAAACGTGCCGTATGGAATGTTGACGCAAGAGCAAGCAGGAAACCTGCCCGCGGACATCTATTGCTGCGAGACTAATTCCAATCCAAATTTTAGCTGGAACTGATATGCCTACCTCCTTATTTAGCTACTGAAATTAAAATAAATGTACTGCACGCATTATGTTAATTGCTTAAAAGCTTTAAGGGATAATATAATTGTCATTCTCAGGTGCAATGATTTTGTACTAATTATTGATGGATTAAAAAAAAAAATCTAATCAAGTTTTATTMGTCACATACACATGGTTAGCAGATGTTAATGCAATTGTAGCGAAATGCTTGTGCTTCTAGTTCTGACGGTGCAGTAATATCTAACAAGTAATATCTAACGATTTCACAACAACTACGTTATACACACAAGTGTAAAGGAATGAATAAGAATATGTACATATGGATGAGCGATGGCCGAACGGCATAGGCAAGATGCAGTAGATGGTATATACAGTATATACAGTATATACATATGAGATGAGTAATGTAGGGTATGTAAACATTATATAAAGTGGCATTGTTTAAAGTGACTAGTGATACATTTATTACATACAATTTTTTATTATTAAGTGTCTAGAGATGAGTCAGTATGTTGGCAGCAGCCACACAATGTTAGTGCTGGCTGTTTAACAGTCTGATGGCCTTGAGATAGAAGCTGTTTTTCAGTCTCTCAGTCCCAGCTTTGATGCACCTGTATTGACCTCGCCTTCTGGATGATAGCGGGGTGAACAGGCAGTGGCTCGGGTGGTTGTTGTCCTTGATGATCTTTTTGGCCTTCCTGTGACATCGGGTGGTGTAGGTGTCCTGGAGGGCAGGTAGTTTGACCCCGGTGATGCGTTGTGCAGACCGCACCACCCTCTGGAGAGCCTTACGGTTGTGGGCGGAGCAGTTGCCGTACCAGGCGGTGATACAGCCCGACAGGATGCTTTCGATRGTGCATCTGTAAAAGTTTGAGTGTTTTTGGTGACAAGCCAAAAATTAGTTTTGTAAATCCTGGTGGATTGTAGTCGGATATTTAAATAATTCTGAAAARAAATMTAGTTAGTCATAATAGAACATCAAAATTGCATTCYCTGGAACAAAATAAKATGTGCAACACAAARAGTGCAATYAACAGAAACWAAATATAGTCATTAGAAGCCAACATAATTAASCAACAATTATTTCATTGTAATGCAGTTTTACTGCGTTTTAATGTTGTGATGTTTTTGTAAGGGGATGTGCGTGTTTATTTTGCATGTTGGTAGCCTAGAACAACTGCTATGGAAGTGAATGTGCACTACTGCCATAGTCTGTAGTAAAAGCATTTATAGATTCTCTAAATTAGGGACCCCCTCTGATAGCTATAGGACTGCAGAGATTGTCACAAATGTTTGCTTTTCATGACCTAGCAAATTCCATGACTTGGAGGTGAGAAATCACAATTCTTAGTTTTTTGTTTGTTTTGATATTAGTATTTCATCACCTGTCAAATATCCTCCAAATGGCCCTACTCCTGAAACTAAACAGTTAATTGGGCCAGATAAGCTGAATTTGGCTCGGCCCGAGAACCAGTTGTCACTATGACAATAAACTCACCCTGAAAGCACTGAGAGGTCTGTGGTGTACCACCTTATTAATAGGCCTACAGTGTGCAGTAYGATGCATTGATCAGTTGATTGACAGGTGTACTGCAGAATGATAAACGGTCTGCTGGTGTGGATGCTTGCCAATGTTAAGTTATGTATAATTTATCATTATAGATATCGTTACAGTTATTGCCTTGGTGTGGATGGKCCTTAAGGGCTGTTCTTATTGCTTTTATAAAGTGGTTGCCAACATATTTAAAGAAAAAGGATTAACGACATATTTTCATTAACTATATTAGTAAATTCTGTTTATTTTATCCTTCCACCAAATGATATAGTTCGGGCAAAAGCCAGTAGTTAGTTCTGAAGTTGCTTCACCAAATAGGCTGGTCGTTAATGATTTTTTCATGTTTTGACTCAGTCGTTCATTCTGTTCKTTCCACYTTTCTTTGCTAAACAAATCCTTGGCATGTAGCTAGCTAGCAGAGGCCCAATGATGACGAAAGACAAGAACTTAAAAAATAAGGATTTAATAAATATTTTATTAATAGGCAATAACCAGCTGATTTGTCGAGTCAATAAGATAGTTATAGAGGACAGCTAGGCTAACGTTACTTCTCCTTTGCTAGCTAGCCAACTAAAGCCAACACACAATCACATCAAGCAGCTGAAATGACAGCAAACTATGTGCATTTTCATTTGTTTTACCTTGGATATGTCCATTAATGATCTTGATAAATGCATTCTTTTGTGGAGAAATAAACACTGCTTCGGTTAGGGATTCAATTTCGTTTTAACATTCACACCCCTATTTTCAACCTCATGGAGTGATTTTTATTTTTATTCTTTTAATTTCCCGACCCCGCATGGATCATTTATTTCTTAAGCTTAAACCGTTCTGTATATAATATATTTATTTAAATAGTCTATAGCAAATAGGAATGTGTCACTTATCCCTGCTGTGCACCGCGAAACGCCAGTCAAGTTCACAATCGACGATGGCTATCAATCATCGTCGATAGACGATGCTGTCGTGATATCGCCCAACCCTAAGCAGTACAATACGTCTTTGTTTGTCTTCAGACGGGGTAATTCAGGTTATAAATGTGCCACAGGAAACGGTCATACACCCGTTGGGCCTGTGAGTCACGTGGTCAACTTCTACTCACTTGCAGGTACACAAGCGGTGGGCGTTGGTGCAGCATTAGCTGACGGAAGGTGTGTGTGTGTGTGTGTGTGTGTGTGTGTGTGTGTGTGTGTGTGTGTGTGTGTGTGTGTGTGCTCAGGGACGCCTAAGTGCAGGATATGAGTGTAACAAAAGCAGCAGCAGGACGACAGGAGAGAACAGGGAGTGGCCCTGGCTGATACACACTGCCCTACAGTTTTAGGCCATAAAACAGTATATGTACCCATCATACTTCCTTCCTCTACTGTGTATATAGAGCCTGCTAATGCCAAAATAGAATGTCATACATGCTCTGTACAACCCCACCCCTTCTCCACATTACTCCAACAAACAGACTGGGAAATTGACAAAGCTTTTGAAAAACACAGCCACTGTCCAGTGTCTTAACTGTGACTCATCATCATGGCCTGAGACTGTCACTGTACATTCCATCCCTGGGCCCATTCTGTTCCACTGGGTGGCTTCTGTTAGGAGGAAATGTCACAGAGTTCTGGTCTAAAGGTCTCACGCAGTGCCGGCCAGCAAGCAGCATGAAGATGGGCTTTGTCTGTTTAATGGTGGGAGTTGAATTGTCTGGCTGGCTGTTGAATGAGCCTTGAGCTCTGTCGGCTTCCGCTCTGGTCGTCTGGCAGTGACCGCCGTCTCACTGCCTTTCTCAATGCCGGTCTGTCTCACTGTCTGCCTGCCTGCCTGCCTTTCAATGTCAATGTTTGCAGCTTCTCTGTGTGTATCTGCTGAATATAGACTACACTCTGGACTAGCCCATGCAGTTCCATATTATTGCTTTACAAACTTTGAACATCTTCCAAAACAAATATGTGTTCATATTAACACAAGGTTGCTTAATTCCAAGAAAATACTCTTATCTTGCTATATCAAATCCCTGTTCAATCTACTGTTAGTCAGAAGTAGCTTAACTTTTACTGCCTCAGAAACCCGGATCCGGGAGCCCCCACCCCCACACACTCTATAGCATAGATAGCATAGCATAGTCATGCTCAGAAGTAGATAGTAGCATCTAAATATCATTAAATCACAAGTCCAAGACACCAGATGAAAGATACAGTCTTGTGAATAAAGCCACCATTTCAGATTTTTAAAATGTTTTACAGGGAAGACAAAATATGTAAATCTATTAGCTAAACACGTTAGCAAAATACACCACTATTCTAACTCCATCAGTTTTCTTACTCCTTCAGGTGCTATCACCAATTCGGCTCAACTGAATATTGATAGCCAATAACCTAAAAAAAAACCATCAGATGACAGTCTGATAACATATTCAGGGTTAGGATAGTTTTTGTTTAGAAAAAAGTGTATATTTCAGGTAGAAATCACAGTTTACAATTGCACACCGACCATCACAAATCCATAGAATTACTAGATAGAGCAACGTGTATGACCAATTTACTCATCATAAAACATTTCATAAAAATAGACAAAGCATAGCAATGGAAAGACCCAGTTCTTGTGATTTCAGACCATATTTTCAGATTTTCTAAGCGTTTTTCAGCGAAAACACAATAATCGATAAGTTAGCATACTACATGTTTCCAACGTTACCAGAGCATCGATTCCATAGCCAAAGAGCGCTATACACGTAACCACCACGCCAAAAGATATTAATTTTTTCACTAACCTTCTCAGAATTCTCTCGATGACACTCCTGTAACATCATTTACAACATACATATACAGTTTGTTCGAAAAAGGTGCATATTTTAGCCATACAAAACCGTGTGTTACACAATGAAAATACTAGGAAAAACGCCTCAATATGTCTGACGTCATCCATGAGTGATGCATAGTTTAATTAAAAGCTAATCATATACTTGACTAAAAAATACAGGGTGACAGGAATCGAAAGACAAATTAGTTCTTAATGCAACCGCTGATACATTTTTAAAAAATTATCCTTACTTTTCAATACAGGGTTGGCCAAGTGAAGCTATACCAACAAAAATGGCGATATATGCTTTAAAATATTTCGACAGAAACACGGTTTATCATATTAAATATTGCTTACTTTGAGCTGATTCCCATCATATTCTTGGGCAATGTATCCTTTCTATGTTATAACGCTTTGGTCGATAGATGTCCTCTGTCCTTCGAAATGTCCATCACCAACGACCGACACCCTAAAGCGTGTCCAAACTTTCAGAGTGCACGACACAAATAATTCCTCAGAATCGCACTAAACGATATAAATTGATATAAAACGGTTCAAATTAACTACATTATGATGTTTTTAAACAACTATAACGACTGAAAACATGACCGGCAGAAAATTGCTGGTATAAAAAACGACTTGAGAGACACAGGTCCGATGGCCTTCACGCTTGAGGCGCACGTTGAGAAAGGGCGGTCTCTGTACATTTGGTCATTTATAATGGCTGTGAACGTCCACTCGATTTCATTGAAAACGTGATGACACGTACAGACACCCAGAGGAAACGTAGGCAGTGTCGGTTTCTTCATAGGCATTCACTGTGGCCTTATAACAGACCCCAGATCAGAAGGTAAAAATTCTGAAACTGAACCCTGTCATGAAAAGTGCTGGTAGAAATTTGTCTGTACCACTCAGAGACAAAATTTCAACTCCTATAGAAACTATAGACTGTTTTCTATCCAATAATAAAACAATTATATGCTATTGTACGATCAAGAATTGAGTACGAGGCAGTTTAATTTGGAAATGTAAAAAAAAAATATATGCTAACAGCTCCCCCTATTGACAAAGGTTAAGGAGCGCTAGTCAGAGGGTGATCATGCAGGGCAGGGCCTCTGTGGTTTAGAGGGAGCTGTGATTTCAGACTAGGGTTGAATATTTTCCTGGTATTTTAACAATGTTCCATAATTAATCACTTTTCTCCTGTGTAACCTGGTATTTCCTGCCAAAACAAAAAGTGTCATTCAAAAGCATAATAAGCATATAGATACATTAGAGCTTGATCGAAAAATCAAGCCTGATGCTACCTGAACCTATGAGCCCTACATTAGACATTTAATGAGACACTACATTAGACATTTAATGAGCTACATTAGACATTTAAGAGACTCTATCATTAGACATTTAATGAGCCCTACATTAGACATTTAATGAGCCCTACATTAGACATTATGACCCTACATTAGACATTTAATGAGCCCTACATTAGACATTTAATGACACTACCGTTAGACCATTTAATGAGCACTACGTTAGACATTTTATGAGCCCTACATTAAATACATTATGAGCCCTACATTAGACTTTTAATGAGCCCTACATTAAATACATTATGAGCCCTACATTAGACATTTAATGAGCCCTACATTAGACATTTAATGAGCCCAAGCCCAAAAAAGCCCAAATGATTGTGCCGTTATCCAATACATGTATGATACATAGGCTATTGCACGAAAGAAAAACATAGACACATAGATATAGCTAGATATATGCTCTCCTGGCTAAGTAAATGAAACCAGCTCCAGTAGGGTTATATTTTTGTGTGAACTGTATTACTGTACTGTATTATAGGCTACTGTGTTATGTGGACTGTATTACTGTACTGTATTATAGGCTACTGTGTTATGTGGACTGTATTACTGTACTGTATTATAGGCTACTGTGTTATGTGGACTGTAATTACGCGCCTTGTTCAATCCATGATAAAGCAGAAAGAGAAAATGCTATTCTGGTGCAGTCCATGGTGACTACAAAGTTGCAAGAATAGGCTAGTGAATTTAGATTTTTAAATATACTAGGGCCTATTTGTATAGTTAGTAGGCTGACGCATATACCTTTCAGAATATTTCCCCTGATGTTATTAGCCTGCCTACCTCTTTCTCTCACTAGTGTTGCTTTAGTCCTTCCTTGGCTTTCAACAGTTCAATTAAATACGTTTCATTGTCCTTTATAGTCATCAATCTAATGTCATGCTTGAATAATATAGGACTAGAAATAGATGCAGATTGTTTTCACATCTCCGCACGAAGACTGAATGGCTATGGGTCTGAGTAAATAACTGAATAGCCTAGCGCCATCACGCGTTAGCTCTTCTTTCAATCTACCCGTGAGTTCTATTGGCTGCTGTATTTAACATTCAGCAAACAAGAGCTCGTGTCCCTTTTCTAATAGTCTATTGGTATAAGAAATGCAACACAAAACAATTGTGTCCAGCAAGCTGTCCTCGTCTAGATTTTCTTGCATGGGACTCCAAGAGCTAAGGAGCGTTTTTAAAGGAGAGAAGCCAGGTGCGTGCGTATTGCTCAAGAGACAAGCAATAAGTTAGAAGCTTATTATGCGTAAACTGTCATTCATTAGCTAAATATAAATATAAATATAAGGCTAATTGAATTTATTACCTGAAAGAGGTAAGCTCGACTTGCTATATACATATATCAGTCTTGAACAGGATTATCTATTTTAGAGAGAGAGAGAGAGAGAGAGTTTAAACCAACTATATTTTAGTGATGGGCTATTTTAAAACTCTGCAGCTGCAATTGAAAAAAATGATATCTTTACCACTCTGTATAGCACTTTGTGACATCAGCTAATGTAAAAAGGGTGTTATAAATACATTTGAATGATTTAAAAAAAATAAAAAAATAAGGCGACCTCCCAAAACCAGATGGAGATGTGTAAATTAGACACGCATTCTGTCTTTATATTACTGTAGCATAGACTATGCTGCAGCAAATGTAGTCCTTCCTTTCYCAAGAACGAAAAAGTGACCATGATGAGATGATGGGTCTACATGCGTTGTGATCTGCACTCCATACTGAGATGGGCTGTCTGTCCCCACCCTGAGCGTTGATCATTCATCCTGCAGAGAGAAGGCCGCAGAGAAGCCACATTTAGACATCACATATCATTTAAGTTCCATTCCAGGCCATGCTGTTCATATAAATAATTTATTRGGTTTATTCGGTTTCTCGCAGTTATGTCTTCCGGGAATGGAGAAGTGGTTTTGGCTGATAAATCTTGGTAACGGGTTCCTGATATTCAACCCTTATTCGGACCACTTTCACTGTACAGTATGTCTTCTATGTGCCTGTAGCCGCACACACAGACGGCAGCCTGTCATGCTAGGGCGTCTGACATGCCTGGTCAGTCTTCCCTACCACCAGGCCATGGCAGCCTGTGTTCAGAAAGCAACACATGCTCATGCAGGGCGTCTGACATGCCTGGTCAGGTTCTTCCTACCCCAGGCCATGGCAGCCTGTGTTCATAGAAAGCAACACATGCTCATGCTAGGCGCTGACATGCCTGGTCAGGTTCTTCCACCCCAGGCATGGTTTTCTACTGTTCATAAGTGTTCATGCAGCCAAGTGCAATATTTGTGTTTAGTGTGTGCTTGTCACCGAGTAACATCATTACTCTGTTATGGTTTCTTTCTGTTTACTCAAGTTGAGTGTGCGTGGACCCTGTTTGTGCAAGTGTGTGTACTTGCTCAGTAGCCAGTAGGAGAGGGTAACGCCCTCCCCTCCCTGTAGGAGTGTCATACCCCTCTCACCTACAGACACAAGGCAGAATGGAGTGGGGGAGGAGAGGCAAGGTAAG
>NW_019957571.1:84785-122643 GCF_002910315.2 Salvelinus sp. IW2-2015
GTGCAATATTTGTGTTTAGTGTGTGCTTGTCACCGAGTACATCATTACTCTGTTATGGTTTCTTTCTGTTTACTCAAGTGAGTGTGCGTGGACCCCTGTTTGTGCAAGTGTGTGTACTTGCTCAGTTAGCCAGTAGGAGAGGGTAACGCCCTGCCCCTCCCTGTAGGAGTGTCATACCCCTCTCACCTACAGACACAAGGCAGAATGGAGTGGGGGAGGAGAGGCAAGGGTAAGGTCAAGCAGGGTAGTGTGAGGGGTGGGGGTTTTCTTTTGGTTCCACCTGGGCATCAAGCAAAACAAGTTAAAGGAGAGGGAGACGAGTGGAGAGGGAGACGAGTGGAGAGGGAGACGAGTGGAGAGGGAGACGAGTGGAGAGGGAGACGAGTGGAGAGAGGAGACGAGTGGAGAGGGAGACGAGTGGAGAGGGAGAGAACACTACCTGTAAGGACTGAAGTGGAGTGTGTTTGGTGCATGGAGGACCTGCTTCACTACACTATATACTGTTTGTGACCTACAATACAGGCTAAAGGATCCTACTTAACTGTTCTCACATACAAAGTGTACGCACACAAAAAACAAAAATCTCAACCGTTTTAAAGCAGGGGTGTCGAACATGCAGGCCGGATCCGGGGGAAACWAACTCAATATACTTTAAAATGACTTAAACCAAATTGAAACTGTGTAGAAATCATAATGGACCTATATTRCTACAATTTCTTGAACCATGTAACCACATGGAATGAATGGGTCCAAATTAGACGTTACGCCAAATCCCAACTTGAAACTATGAGATCAGGTTGGTTTCTGGATCACTGTGCACAGTCAATAGACCTACATTCATAGTTMGACTGTCCAGGTRGCTAATAATCACTAGACAGTCAAGGAGCATCGACAGTTCRAAAAACAATAGATAMAGGACAATGTTTAGCAAATTTTGACAGCGAGGATATATAACCAGTTTTCAGTGTGGCCCTCCGGAGCTCGTTGACGAACGAATGCGCCCCCCGGGYCAAAATGTGTTCAACACCCCTGATTTAAAGCCTTATTAGATTGACGGTGCTGAGTGACTGTAAAATACTCTCCCGCTGAGGAGGCTCTAGTGACACTGAAGAATGCCTGGCCTGGAGTCAGAGAAAGAACGGAAGAGTTGAGGAGGGAAGAGTTGAAAAAAGGGGAGCCTTGTTTCTCTTCACAAGCCCCAACAGACACTCCCTGACTGGGTGTGGTGCCTAGGTCTCGTACCAGGACCAGATGCTCCGAACAAACAAACAAATACACACACACACACACACACACACAGAACAACTGTCAGCTTAGGAATGCACCAAACATGTTGATTCAACACTCACTGACTTTACAGACATCATGTCTGGGTTCACTTCTAAAGATAAAGAAGTAGCTGCTAGAATGTTATGGGCTTCTATACAGCATCTAGATCTGTCTGTAGTCTGCTCCTCTGATTGGTTGTTTCTCTCTGTATCTCCGCCCCAGCTCTGTTCTCCGAGAAAGTGAGGAACATGTCACCCGACAAGATCCGGATTCCCCCTGAGCCACCAGGACGCTGCTCCAGTCACCTACAGGTACACACAGACCCACCTGGGCTTTGTCGTCCACTCACACCCCTACTTACCTTAGTTATGTACTGTATCTCTACTTAACCCTATGTCAACTCACCTGAACTTGCCTGTGCTATATCACCACCTCTCTTGCACATCTTACATACCTGTGAAATTCCTCTGTCTAAACTGGTCTGGTCACCTGGTCTAAACAACCATCACTTTCACATTTGTCACACTGGCCTGCAGTACCACCATAGTCAGCAGTGACACGGTAAGCTGTCTGTCAACAAGTAGCAGACTACTGGAGGGAGGACAGTAAGGGTGTAARGGCTCACCAAACCCACGGTTCGGTAGCTATTGCGGTTTTGGGTTCACGGTTCGGTTTCGGCATAGCGGGGGGAAATGAAATGTAAACCGTTACTGTAGTTAATTTTAGTTTATTTAAGAAAATCCAAAGTGTTTGTATTCCTGATTCCACACATGATCATGAGTCATATAATGCCTACTGAGAGCACCATCAGGAATAACACTTTGTATTTTCTTAATTGGAAACACACGATTACGCAACAACACTATGCGCAATATATGTGTGAAATCGATATGTAAACATGGCTTAGACATTGTATAGGCTTATGCTATAATGTTTTCTTACAAAGAGATACATTATGCACACTTGTGTGACTCATAACAGGAGCGTGTCTGTAGCACGTACTTCTCATTTCCCACTCCGGTGTAAAATGATGGGCTGTCACTGTCAAGCAGCTCTCTGTAGCCCTGGAGGTCCATCCATCGCAACGCAGGCTGCATTAGCCAATTCATTGACAACTTCAGCTTTAGTTTGCTTCTATAGAGTGGGCAGTACCTGTTTGCTGAAACAGGTGCGGGTGGGTGAAGTTGGAAACGTGGCTCGAGCACTTTCACGAGGTGCTGAAACCCCCTATTCCTCTCAACCGCTGTGAGTGGGCGCATATCCATGGCTATAAACATACCTATCGCTCTTGTAATTTCTTTGGCCCAGTCAGAATTGGCCTCGAAGGGCTGCTTGAATGAAGAGGGGATACTAAGTTGTTGTTTTTTTGCGTTTCCGTCTTGCTCCGGTGGTAGGAATACTGGGGTGATGTTGGCGTTAAAAACACGCTTGAGGTGTTGGCCGCTGCCTAGGCCAGTGGTTCCCAACTCCAGTCCTCTAGTACCACCAACAGCACACGTTGTTGTAGCCCCAGACAATAAACACCGGCTTCAACTCATTGAGGGTTTGATGATTAGTTGACAWGTTGAATCGGGTGTTCTTGTCTTGGGCAACAATAGGTGTGTACTGTCGGGGGTACTCTAGGACTGGAGTTGGAAACCCTTGGCATAGGTTATTCTTATTGAGCAATGGTGGCATACTCTCTCTGTCCATCGCCGTTGTAATCTACTGGGAAGCCAAAAATGTTCCCAAACTGGAGATTTAAATGGTGGAGAYTCCTCCTGGTTTATCCACCCCACCACTCGCCATCGTGCAGAACTACGGTAGTTCCACAAAAGGACCGTTTGAAATGCGCTAATTAAGATTAGAATTTTGATTACAAAGTGTGCGTAGACCTCTTGTTTTAACGGAATAGCCGGAACAAAAAAAATGATGCTCAAATTTACTTGAGGCATACACTGCAGCGTAGGCAGGGCCTATAGCCTTGTGTTTTTATTTTGGGGATATATTTTTTATGTATTCATTCAGCGTCACAATGCGGACTGAACCAAGGTCCACGTACCGAAAGGTTTGGTATGAACATGTGTACAGTTACACCCCTAGCGGACAGGTAAGTGCATGATGTACTGAAATTGGCGGGGTATGAGAACAGATAAGGTGTGTGTCTGAGATATTGGTTTCCAGGTTGTAAATTGCCCCTCSTGCCAAAGTCTGAGAAGAGTTCAATGCCAGCTGCCAGACAAGCAGTGTTCTGCAGTTGTTGGTAAATGTTCAAGAATGTTCCAGGCTGTTGGAGAGCAGAATCCTCCAGTGGGAGAATAACATCAACATGTAGGAAGAGACAGACAAAACATCTCAGTGGTCAGGTCTCTGTCAGTCAACATTCCATCCCTCTAGACACGGTCTCTCAATCCTTACACTGGTCCAAGGTTTTCCTCAGAAATAAGTTGGCATTCCCGGTAGACATTGCCATCATGCACAGATCTAGGATCAGCGTATCCTTCCCAAATCTTAACCCTAACCATGAGGGAGAAATATGCAACATTTAGATCAGTAAATGCAGGTGAAGATGAATGTCTTGGTGATTGAACAGCTCAGCACTGTATAGCATTGCCTCATGGTGCGCACACCTACTCAATAGGCTAGCGGTTCAGAGCGTTGGACCAGTAACCAAAAGGTTGCTGGTTCAAATATTCCGTTCTGCCCTTGAGCAAGGCAGTTAACCCACAACAACTGTTCCCCGGGAGCTGACGACGTCGACTGAAGGTAGCCCCCCCCGCACCTCTCTGATTCAGAGGGGTTGGGTTATATTTAGAAGACACATTTTGGTGGAATTAAATCAGTTGTGTAACTGACTAGGTATATCCTTTCCCTTCCCTTAATTACCCCTCTATCAGGTGAATCACTGATGAATCACTACCTTTCCTCAGGCTGCAACTAACACCAGCACACACAGGAAGGGCTGGGGACAGTTAAGACTCAGGCCAATGAGTAGCCAGGGTGTGGTCTGTGTTGTTTTAGTATGCCTCATTATTGTATCTCAAAATCTCAAAAATAAACATCACAATACTGTTGTCCTACTATTTGGCCTAATTGAACTGACTGTTTTGAGTACTGTAGATACAGTAGTGCAATAARATTCCAATCCTCCATCTTGTCCGTTTTAAGGCTAATTTATCATTGTTGATACCCCTGGCCCAGCTCCCTGCGTCTCCCAGGAGCCTGGTTGCCAAATATTGCTCTGAGGTCTCAGAAACTGCAGACACACAATGGCTCCATTCAGAGCCCTGTRAGTCAGATATACAGTACCAGTCAAACGTTTGGATACCTACTCATTCAAGGGTTTCTCTTTATTTTCTACATTGTAGAATAATAGTGAAGACATCAAAACTATGAAATAACATATATGGAATCATGTAGCAACCAACACAGTGTTAAACAAATCAAAATATATCTTAGTTTCTTCAAAGTAGCCACCCTTTGCCTTTGATGACAGCTTTGCACACTCTTGGCATTCCCTCAACCATCTTCACCTGGAATGCTTTTCCAACCGTCTTGAAGGAGTTCCCACATATGCTGAGCACTTGTTGGCTGTTTTTCCTTCACTCTGCGGTACAACTCATCCCAAACCATCTCAATTGGGTTGAGGTCGGGGGATTGTGGGGGCCAGGTCATCTGATGCAGAACTCCATGACTCTCGTCTTGGTTTAATAGCCCTTACACAACATGGAGGTGTGTTGGGACATTGTCCTGTTGAAAAACACACACTAACACACTAAGCGCAAACCAGGGGGGATGACGTATCGCTGCAGAATGCTGTGGTAGACATGCTGGTTAAGTGTGCCTTGAATTCTAAATGAATCACTGACAGTGTCCCCAGCAAAGCACCATCACACCTTCTCCATGCGTCATGGTGGGAGCCATCCGTTCACCTACTCTGCGTCTCACAAAGACACGGCGGTTGGAACCAAAAATCTCAAATTTGGACTCATCAGACCAAAGGACAYATTTCCACCYGTCTAATGTCCATTGCTCSTGTTTCTTGGCCKAAGCAAGTCTCTTCTTATTATTGGTGTCCTTTGGTAGTGGTTTCTTTGCAGCAATTCGACCATGAAGGCCTGATTCACACAGTCTCCTCTGCACAGTTGTATTGAGATGTCTGTTACTTGAACTCATTTGGGCTGCAATCTGAGTCTGGTAACTCTAATGAACTCATCCTCTGCAGCAAAGTTAACTCTGGGTRTTCCRTTCCTGTGGCSGTCCTSATGAGAGCCAGTTTCATCATAGCGCTTTATGTTTTTTGCAACTGCACTTSAAGAAACGTTCAAAGTTCTTGACATTTTCTGGATTGACTGACCTTCKTGTCTTAAAGTAATGATGGACTGCTMTTTSTTTTTACTTATTTGAGCTTTTCTTGCCATAATATGGACTTGGTCTTTTACCAAATAGGGCTATCTTCTGTACACCAGAATGCCAAGAGTGTACAAAGCTGTCATCAAGGCAAAGGGTGGCTACTTTGAATAATCTAAAATATATTTTGATTGTTTAACACTTTCTTGGTTACTGAATGATTCCATATGTGTTATTTCATAGTTTTGATGTCTTCACTATTATTCTACATTGTAGAAAATAGTATAAATAAAGAAGAACCCTGGAGTGAGTAGGTGTGGCCAAACGTTTGACTGGTTCTGAATGGATCAAGGCTGGAGTAAAGACCCTGGCTTCAGCCTTTGCCAAGTTCAGCTGCCTTGTTTCGCATTGATTAACACACTGTAGGGGCTAAGCTGACATGTTACGCCTCTCTACCAATTGACCAGTCATTCTGTGCTGTTCATACACTGGTAGGTTTGGAGGCCAAAGGACGCAATTTCAATTCCAGTTATGGACAACTGCACCTGGCTTTACTGAAATATCTAGGCTTGTGATACATACACATCACAACAGTGCTTGAACYAAGTGCTTGTCGTAAAAACTATACTAGTGGGGACTTGACTCTTATGTTCTACTGATCAGATATGTTGGTTTTCTGTCAACAGGAGAAGATCCAGAAGCTGTATGAAAAGAATCTACATGGAGACTTTGACACAAACAACCACATTCAGAAGAAGAAAGAGTTCAGGAATCCCAGGTACACACACATATACACACACACACGCACTAATTCATGCCACACACACACACAGAGTTATGAACACGTCGACGATACGTGGGATGCTTTTCCAGATACTTTTGTTGACATGTCTATGTGTGTCTTTGCAGTATCTATGAGAAACTCATTCAGTTCTGTGGCATTGATGAACTGGGAACCAACTACCCTAAAGACATGTTTGATCCTCACGGCTGGTCAGAGGACTCTTACTATGAGGCACTGGGTAAGGAAGTCATTGGTGTGTATGTGTGCGGACAGGCATATGTGCTTGTTTGTGGCTGTATGTGCTTGCCAGTCTGTGGTAGTCCTATCAGCTGAACTGTTTTCATTCCCTCCCTGCAGCCAAAGCTCAGAAGGTAGAGATGGATAAACTGGAGAAAGCCAAGAAGGACAGGACGAAGGTGAGGGACACGGGCGCTTTTATTGACTTGAAGAGGGGACCTGAGGTAACCTGAATTCCAATACACACGTTTTCACCCCCCCCACACACACACAAAACAAAACCATGCCTGCTCTCCTCTTAACCCCATCCCCAACCTCTGTTAAAAACATATTCACTACGTGGCCAAAGGTATGTGGACATCCACGTTGAACATCTCATTCCAAAATCATGGGCATTAATATGGAGTTGGTCCCCCCTTTGRTGCTATAACAGCCTCCGRTCTTTTGGGAAGGCTTTCCACTAGATTTTGGAACATTGCTGCGAGGACTTGCTTTCATTCAGCCACGAGCATTTGTGAGGTCGGGCACTGAGGTTGGGCGATTAGGCCTGGCTCGCAGTCGGCGTTACAATTCAATCTGAAATGTATTCGATGGGGTTGAAGTCAGGGCTCTGTGCAGACCAGTCAAGTTCTTCTACACCGATCTCAACAAAACATTTCTGTATGTACATTTCTGCTGAAACAGGAAATGGCCTTGCCCAAAGTGTTCCCACAAAGTTGGAAGCACAGAATCGTCTAGAATGGTATGCTGTACTGTTAAGATTTCCATTCACTGGAACTAAGGGGCTTATCCCGAACCATGAAAAACAGCCCCAGACCATTGTTCCTCCTCCACCAAACTCTACAGTTGGCACTATGCATTCGGGCAGGTAGCGTTCTCCTGGCATCCGCCAAACCCAGATTCATRCGTCGGACTGCCAGATGGTGAAACGTGATTCATCACTCCAGAGAACGCGTTTCCAATGTTTCAGAGACCAATAGTGGCAAGCTAAACAACACTCCAGCCGATGCTTGGCATCGCGCATGGTGAGCTTAGGCTTGTGTGCAGCTCCACGGCCATGGAACCCTATTTCATGAAGCTCCTGATGAACAGTTATTGTGCTGARGTTGCTTCCAGAGGCCGTTTGGAACTTGGTAGTGAGTGTTGTAACTGAGGACTGACTATTTTTTAGGCGCTGCGTGCTTCAGCACTCGGCAGTCCCATTCTGAGCTTGTGTGGCCTACCACTTTGCGGCTGAGCCGTTGTTGCTCTTTGACATTTCCACTTCACAATATCAGCACTTACAGTTGACCGCGGCAGTTCTAGCGGGACAGAAATTTGATGAACTGACTTGTTGGACAGGTGGCATCCTATGYCGGTGCCACGTTAAGTCACTGAGCTCTTCAGTACAGGCCATTCTCCTGCCAATGCTTGTCTATGGAGATTGCATGGCGGTGTGCTCGATTTATTTATTTTACCTGTCAGCAATGGGTGTGGCTGAAATAGCCGAAACCACTCATTTGAAGGGGTGTCCACATACTTTTGGTTATGTAGTGTACCTGTTCAGAGAAAATAGCTTTGCCGACCCTGTACGTACGTTTACTCCTCTCCTTTACTGTTTTACAAATCACAGACCGGGCCGTTCTCTTTTATCAGTCTGTGTGTCAGGGGCATGTTGCCACCAGCAGCCTCTAGTTTATTTTCTCCACACACTTCCAGAGAAGTGTCCTGCCAAGAGATTAAGGCTCATCACAACACAATGTCAGCACAACCCAGCCCGGCTCCGCTCAGCCTTCTGCAGCATGAGTATGGTGAAGTATTTTGTCTCCTCTCTCCTCTCCTAGATTGAGTTTGTGACGGGCACTAAGAAGGGGACAATCCCCACCAATGCAGCAGTTCCCACCACCAATACAGCTACTACCACAGCTACAGGTACACTCACAACACACACAACTGTGTTCCAAATCAACCCCTAGCTCCAACCCCGAGACAGCTATCACCACCAACACCTCTTCTACTGTCACTGGCAGATGAGCCCCCACACTCCATAGAAACATTATCATCCTTGACTGATTTTAGGTTGTGACCTTCCTGAAAGAGAAAAAGGTTAAGATTATAGAGTATATCTGGTTCCCTTTCTCTCCCGTTCACTTTCTCTCTCTCCCGCCTCTCCACCCCCAGCAGAGGCTCAGAAGAGGAAGAGTAAGTGGGACTCTGCAGTGCCCGTGACCCTGGCCCAGCCCGCACTGCTCACTACCACGGCAACCCTGCCAGGGGTGGTCTCCGTGACAACCACCGCCAGCGGAACCAAGACCACCGTCATCTCCGCCGTTGGCACCATCCAGAAGAAAGCCAAGCAGTGAACCGGCATGGGGAGAGGAAGTATGTGTGTTTTGAATGGATGGATGAATGTGTGTGTGTGTGTGTGTGTGTGTGTGCATTGAGCTGTGTGGCTGTATTACTAAATGCAAAAAGAGGGAGAGTGAAAGAATGTCTTCAGACAATATGGATGTCACATGAACATTTCTGGCTGTACAAAACCTCTGCATCTCTACTGCCGTCGGTCTCTGGGATTGGATCTACAACATATGGTCAAAGGACTCAAGCCTGACTTGAGATTCAATAAGATAATTTTTCTGTCATTTCTGCATTGATATCAACATAAGGTTCCTTTTTCATCCAGCTCTCCAGTCAGCACCCTGTTGAAGTTATGCATTGATCTGTTTTTTTTTTATGTCGACAAGAAACAGTGTTTTGATGTTAGCTAAAGACTATCCATTGGGAAAACCACCCTACCTAGAAAGTAGCCTAGTTATGGCATAAGCCTCTTGACTGAAACTTGAGTTAGTTTCTTTATTCCATCCTCCTGTAAAATGGTTTCTTACAGTATCAACCCATCTGTTATGGTACAGTATATATTACTATTAGTTTTGGGCTCTACAACATTATGTCCTTTCTACCCACAGTGTATATTTGTGCTATTTCCTATGTTCTGTGTTTTTGACCATCTACTGGACAGACTATGGACATTGGTATCAACGTTTCTTGTCTCATTTTCAATGGCCTATTCAAAGAGCTTAGCSGGAATATTTTTTACAAATGTACATATATCGCTGCTGATGATGATGATGATAGGATGGTAAATAAAACAAACGTCATACTGCCTTTTCAATTGGAGTGTGTGTCCATTCTTGTACGGTTGTCTTGGGTTCAACATAAACTGTATTTTATACATAAGATGAAAGTAGTATTTGATCATACAATTATTTTCATGCTGTTCTCTGGATAAAGCTTTGAATGTTCTGTCCAGGAAATTAAAGAATGGTTGTGTTATTGTGTCCCAGATCTATTGACTGCAGCCACTGGCCTGAATCTGGCCAGAGGAATTTCTGCCTCGCTGTCTCCCTTTCATTCGCTCTCCTCTCTCTTTAATTTCTCCCCTTCTGTCTCTTTTCTATCCACTACACACGTTCTCTCTCTCCCCCTCATTCCTTCCATCTATTTCTGGGCACTTTGGGTATTTATGTGGCCAGGTGCGTTTGTGATTTACATCTATCCATCATCTCTTCCTTTTCTTTTATCCCTCTCTTTATCGGACTTTAATTCCATCCAGCAGGAACGATAACACACCGCCCCACCCCGCAGTCTTCTGAAGCACAGCTGGAGGTCAAAGTTCAGAATCGGAGTCGTTTACTAGAGTAAGTCAGTTAGATCAGCTTACACTCAACAGATCCCCATATCACCAATAGATTTGAGTGCTTGTCAACCTTAACCATATCCCAGGGGTTAAAGTTCTTCGTAACAGATATCTGTCATATGGTTTTTGGAGAGGTCGTTTTTGAGATCTGTAGATCCGCAATAAAAATCTCCTTGGGGGAGGGGGGGCTGGTTTGGAGATGACAGCCTTAAACAGACAGAAGCATGTCTAGAAACATGTCTGTTCACGAAAAATATTCCCAAATAAATGTATTCTCAAATATTGTAAACTCAGCAAAAAAAGAAACGTCRTCTCACTGTCAACTGCGTTTATTTTCAGCAAACTTAACATGTGTAAATATTTGTATGAACATAAGATTCAACAACTGGAACATAAACTGAACAAGTTCCTCAGACATGTGACTAACAGAAATTGAATAATGTGTCCCTGAACAAGGGGGGGTCAAAATCAAAAGTAACAGTCAGTATCTGGTGTGGCCACCAGCTGCATTAAGTACTGCAGTGCATCTCCTCCTCATGGACTGCACCAGATTTGCCAGTTCTTGCTGTGAGATGTTACCCCACTCTTCCACCAAGGCACCTGCAAGTTCCCGGACATTTCTGGGGGGAATGGCCCTAGCCCTCACCCTCCGATCCAACGGGTCCCAGACGTGCTCAATGGGATTGATATCCGGGCTCTTCGCTGGCCATGGCAGAACACTGACATTCCTGTCTTGCAGGAAATCACGCACAGAAAGAGCAATATGGCTGGTGGCATTGTCATGCTGGAGGGTCATGTCAGGATGAGCCTGCAGGAAGGGTACCACATGAGGGAGGAGGATGTCTTCCATGTAACGGACAGCATTGAGATTGCCTACAATGACAACAGGCTCAGTCCGATGATGCTGTGACACACCGCCCCAGACCATGACGGACCCTCCACCTTCAAATCGATCCCGCTCCGGAGTACAGGCCTCGGTGTAATGCTCATTCCTTCGACGATAAACGTGAATCCGACCATCACCCCTGGTGAGACAAAACCGTGACTCGTCAGCGAAGAGCACTTTTTGCCAGTCCTGTTTGGTCCAGCGACGGTGGGTTTTTGCCAATAGGCGACGTTGTTTCCGGTGATGTCTGGTGAGGACCTGTCTTACAACAGGCCTACAAGCACTCAGTCCAGCCTCTCTCAGCCTATTGCGGACTGTGATTGTGCGTTCCTGGTGTAACTCGGGCAGTTGTTGTTGCCATCCTGTACCTGTCCCYCAGGTGTGATGTTRGGATGTACCGATCCTGTGCAGGTGTTGTTACACGTGATCTGCCACTGCGAGAATGATCAGCTGTCCGTCCTGTCTCCCTGGATCGCTGTCTTAGGCGTCTCACAGTACGGACATGGCAATTTATTGCCCTGGCCACATCTGCAGTCCTCATGCCTCCTTGCAGCTTGCCTAAGGCATGTTCACGCAGATGAGCAGGGACCCTGGACATCTTTCTTTTGGTGTTTTTCAGAGTCAGTAGAAAGGCCTCTTTAGTGTCCTAAGTTTTCATAACTGTGACCTTAATTGCCTACCGTCTGTAAGCTGTTAGTGTCTTAACGACCGTTCCACAGGTGCATGTTCATTAATTGTTTTTGGTTCATTGAACAAGCATGGGAAACAGTGTTTAAACCCTTTACAATGAAGATCTGTGAAGCTATTTGGATTTTTATGAATTATCTTTGAAAGACAGTGTCCCAAAAAAGGGACGTTTCTTTTTTTTGCTGAGTTTATTTTCTCTGTTGAGCTGCGTGCACTGAATTGACATGCATGATTGTTGATGACACTCCGATATTTAGATGAAGGGAATCAAATAGTATATAATGCGCACCACAGCGGCGCTCAACTCAGACAGCAGTATTACCTACTGTAGCTCTTGGCACAGTAATTGAAAGCCTATATACTTTATCACTTATTTATATAATCCTTCAATTGCGCATGTGGCATCGTTTTACAAATGCAGTTTTACAACCGGAGTGTCAAGCATGGTTTAGGRCAGTGGTTCCCAACCTTTTTCGGGTAGTTTACCACCAACTGAATTTTGCTCTGCCTGGAGTAGGCCTACCCCTGAGGTACCCCCTCGTGCATTTTACCAATAGACCTATGATCTCATGGGTCTTCTCCAGTACCCAGTGGATAGGCCAAGTACTATTTGCTAATATTTTTGACGTGTAATGTTATTAAAACAAAATCCGACAACTCCGTAGTTATAATAGTTGACATATTTACCTAGTTGGCTTGTTTTCATGTGTTCTATGCGAGATAATATTCCTTTTTTATTTTAAGTTTTATTTTAAGTTTTTATTATGAACACATAAACCTAACAGACAGGGGTATTACATATCAAGTTTCATTTTCAATTTGTTAAATARTTTTATGGTGCGTATTGCTTTTTTGTTTTTACATTTACTGATCATTTCAAAATAATATTTAAATTCTATCTTAAATAATGTGAAGAGGGGTTTGTTCTCTGCCCACCTCATTTTATGGATAAAGAATCTTCCATGAAAGATAAACAAATGAACAATGAAAGTTAAATCAGGGTCCATATCATTTGGATCAAAATAAAACATAATATCAGAGTCTTTCAAATTAACATTAATAGTTGTTTCTTTTAAAATATAATCTTCTAACTCCAAAATCTTCTAACATAAGAGCAGTCCCAAAATAAATGGTCAAGAGTTTCTGGGTCACAACCACAAAATACATAGTTGTTATCAAAAGCTATTTTAAATCTGTGTATAATAAAGGTCTTTACAGGGTAGATTCTTTGAATGAGTTTGTATGATATTTCTTTCACCTTATTAGATAAACAATATTTACCAGACAACAATGAAACTTTGTTCCAGTAAACTTGTCCTASGGCTGCATTCCAGTTCACTTGTCCTAGGGCTGCATTCCAGTTCACTTGTCCTAGGGCTGCATTCCAGTTCACTTGTCCTAGGGCTGCATTCCAGTTCACTTGTCCTAGGGCTGCATTCCAGTATATTTTAGCAGAGGGAATAGTAACATATTGACATAGTTTCCTTATATACATGTTATTACATTTACAGTTTAAAATGTAAATTCCTTCTAATTGTATTGAGGCTACAAACTCCTCAACAGTTGCACTTGAAGTATTGTTATATTCTCCTAAAAGAAGAATAGCACCTTCAGGGACAGCTCTAACAACCATTTGATACTCCTCAGGAGTGAATGTAACATTGTGTGTTCTAATAAATTCTGGATAATCATATCATAATCATAATGATGTTTCCATCATTATTCAATAATTGTTTAACCCAAATAATGTTCTTGTCAAACCAGTTCTGGAAAAACAAAGACTTGTTTTTGTATTTTATGTCTTTATTATTCCAGAGTGTATACCTATGAGGGGAAAAATTGTGTTTGTACATGAGGTTCCAAGTTAGAAGTACTTGTTTATGAAAGTTTGCAAGCTTAATAGGGATTTTACCCAAATCAACGTTACATTTGAGTAAGAATTCTAGACCACCAATCTGTTGGAATATTAAATTAGGGATGARATTCCAGATGCAATCCTTATTTCTTACATAGTTTTGTTTCCATTTAATCTTAAATATCATATTAGAGGTTTTAAAATCCAGAGCATTCAACCCTCCCTCACCTTGGGTGCMACATATTACCGCTTTTCTAAAATAATGAGGTTTATTCCTCCATATGAAGTTAAATAATTTAGTATCAACCATTTTAGTTACTGACAGAGGAACATCCAAGGCAAGGAAGGTATAAACTAATCTGGACAGACCTTAAGATTTTGATAAAAGTCCAGATAAAGAAAGATCTCTTAATAACCAGGAGTTAAATCTCTTTCCAATTRCCTCTAKAATAGGAGAGAAATTTAAGTTGGCCTGTTCTTTCTGATCTTTACTAARTTTAATACCAAGATATGTGATCACATATTTAACAGGGATAATCCTCTCGAGGCGAATTCAAGTTTCGAGAGCCATAGGAAGGAAATATGTATTCAGACAAGCATTCGATGCACAACCGTTCTTAATTAAATCGCGGGAAAACACTTTTAAAAACAGCTTTGGCAAATGTATTTTGATAGTATTTATGGCCTTTGTTTAAAAAAACGGGGGATCCAAGTTTCATATTGCCACCACGTGTATTTATATAATCCTTCAATTGCGCATGTGGCATCGTTTTACAAATGCAGTTTTACAACCGGAGTTTCAAGCATGATTTAGGTCAGTGGTTCCCAACCTTTTTCGGTTAGTTTACCAACAACTGAATTCTGCTCTGCCTGGAGTAGGCCTACCCCTGAAGTACCCCCTCGTGCATTTTACCAGTAGACCTATGGTCTTCTCAAGTACCCTGTGGATAGKCCAAGTAGGCCTACCCCCAGAGGTCCTAGTACCCTTGCTTGGGAACCACTGGTTTAGGCGCAGCTGTGCAACAGAGTAGTGATGTGCAGGTCGCGAACGATTCGTAATTTTTTAACGACTCTTTTTACTGATTTGAGAGTCATGATTCGTTTTCTGAGTGACTCGTTCATACGTTTGACGTGCGAGTGCTGGCCGCAATGTGTTTTATAGCAGGATTAATACACGCTCCAGAGACGTGCTCCGACCACCGTTTTACATATGCGCGCAGGAAAATAGATCATGACGGTAGAGAATAAAAAATACCTTAAGAACTGATCATTTATCGCATTGTGCAATTGATTATTTAATGTTATGATGGACAYCTTTGTAGAACCYAAACATACACYGCCTCTGCTCCACAAACTCCAACTCGAAAACGAATCGTTTATCACTCTCACAGCAATCAAGCGATGCACTCCGCCAAGAGTCGTTCACACTCTAGTCCTGTAGCAGCCACAGCTAGACTTCGTTTCAAATGTATCAAGAAATAATCTAACTTGTATGCCTAGCAATCAACAAATGTACACTGTTTAAAGCACACGTTAATAAATCAATCACAAATGACAGCTCCAATAAGCCACCTATGCTTGAACGACATGGGAACGGGAGGCTCGTAGAGGCATGACTCTTTCGAGTTTTCAGTTCGTCAGTAGTGGGTCCTGCGTGCTCTGGGCATTACTGACWCTAATGAACGAAATAAGTKGATTTTTTTTCTTCTTTTGAAGAAAAGATCAGAGTGAGTAAAAAGAGCCGAACTTCCCATCAATCACTACAACAGAGCTCTTAAAGGGGCAATGTRSTCTTAAAAGGGCAATGACATACCTTGTCATAGAAACGGAATAATAATAATGTATAAATAAACAATAATAATTAATAATAACAATCAGGATGTTGTGTRCAATGGGCTAAATGCAGATGGAAAAACCCCATGCTTCAGCCTATTTACATTGTATAGCCACTATGCTTCATCGGTTGGGCTACAGGTGATAATGCTTATTGATAATAGCACATCTGATAATATAGACCATGCATAGGCTATATGCATTGTCCAATATTTTAAAATCATTTTATCATCATTTTTACCAATATGTTGTTGGGCCCATTTCTACAGGTGGAAATTATATTTTAGATGGTGTCAGCATCATTTTATTTTCATTCATTTTGGAGTAGAAGGTGTTTTTGAAAGGTCACCAGAACTGGGCTTCTCAGTCTATGTACATACAAATTATTCCGGGGAGGATCCCGGACCCCCAAAGCAAGGGGACTGGAAAACTAAAAGCATGATAGTCATGACTTTCTTACATGAAAGGGGAGGTTAACTTGATCCCAGACAATCAATCTGAGATTGACTAAAATTTCAGTCATGGGATTTTTGTTGTTGTTGCTTTATCCTCTGTGCCATATCCTTTCTAAGTGTATTGAGGATGTCACATGTGGCTGGTTTGTCTCTTGATGAGTACAGAGGCCTGTACTCAGCAAGGGGAGTTTTGAGTGAAAGCCAATATGGTGGTAACAAAGGAAGCCATGAAAGAGAACTAAGACACATCCAAGGTTCCCTGTCATGGCATTTCAGACTAATCTTGAGACATTGCAAATGAACAAACATTTAAGTGAAMAGCTGGGTTAGCTGACAATGTCATGTCAACAATGTGTTCCTGTGATGGSGCAGAAGTCCATGTGTTGTGTTATGGTCAGATAGCTAGCAACAATGAAAAGAAGCTACCATGTGGAGAATCGTAAGTGTCTCGTRGTATCTTGTTATTGATACCATGTCTTGTTTTGACTCTTGTCATGTCTATGCTAATATGGCAAAAGAATCGATAGCTAGCTAACCAACAACTTTAATGATGTATTTGAGAGCGATCAAGTGCTCCTTGTGCAAATGTACCAGTCCTTTGATTCTATGCCAACACCCGTTTTGCTCCATTGTTGCTCAAGCATTGTTTTTGTTGCTAAACAACCCACCCGTCTATATTGACTGAGGTTCCTGTGTTTTTCAGCTCTTTCAGCTTGTCAGGCTATAGGGCCCACTGCCCAGATATGAATATGTCTATCAGGAATGTCAGCTATMAATATTGAAGATGTCTGTCATGACAGACGTTGTTCAGAGCCACTGGCAAGCACTCCCGGTTCGCATCCCATCACTAGCTCGGCTTCCCAAGATACTCCTGAACACTAAAACCAGATGAGAGTGGAGTCTGGAGAACTAGGAACAGAAGTAAATCGAAACAGTATGAGCTTCAATATGTCATTAAACTTTATTCTGCTTGTGCAAAAACAATTTCTACTACTTTTCTCTGTCTCAACCCCTCTCAATCTCCCCTCTCTGTTATCAGTATTGTTATTTGTGGAGGGGGGGGTCTCTTTCTGTCTTACTTCACCTCTCTCCCTCCCTCCTACCCTCTGTTGTTGGCAGTGTGCTGAGATACGTCTGTACCACGCACGCACCCACACACACTTTTGGCTGAGCTTGGCCTGTCCTTGGAACTGCGCGCGCACACACACACACACACACACTTTAGGCTGAGCTGGGCCTGTCCTTGGAACTGTGTGTGTGCGTGTTTCTGCACACAGGTGAGTCACGAGACACACCCAATGTACAGCTGAGTGCTGACCCGGCCTTAACATTGCCTGAAAAATAAGACCTTTCATCCGGTGCACTGACACAGGGTTGACTCACAATGTATTCAGTGAATAAGAAGTCGGATTGTCTAAAACATTATCCACGCCAAATTTTGTGGGTAAGACAGACTTTTTTAAAGCTAAATATCCTACATAACAACAGGCTAGCTACTGGTCTAAGAGATTTTCAGTCCATGTTTGGACAAAATGCACTGKAACACCAAGCACTTATTTAGCCTAGGCCTATAGCTTCAAGAATGGGTGTTCCACTCCTCTGAGAAACAGGCCAAATGTCGCATTGGCAGTCTTTGTACCCGTTTTATTGAAAAAAGTTCCACACAAAGACTATTGAGCAAGTGCAATGATCTAAGAACGGGCGCCTTTGTCATGGAAATCCGAGGTTGGCACTAGACAGTGGGTTTCACAGAGCGCGAGAGTTGGAGTTGGGGACAGTATTGGGGACTRCCAAAAAAGCTCTAAACTTGGACATTTTGTACGCAATGACATTTTGACTGGATAAGTGTAAAATAGYCTATGGTAGGCTAAGTGTCATCGAAGACTGTCAATATCATGATTCACGCGTATCCCGTAGGCGCCAATACCACCTGCCATCGGTAACGAACAAGTTGTGTTTATCGGTAACAAACTAAGTTGTGCAGCCTAACATTTTTAGAGTGGAACAAATGTGAGTATCTGTTCAAATCTGTGTTTGYTTATGTTAAATTCTATTATCAATTTGCACTATTCAAAAAGCACCTACTTTTCGACAACGAAGGGCCCACTAGGCTYCAGTTATGCTACTGAAGTGTCAAARATTTCTTTACAGAATGTCATCGCCCCCGACATTGGGGTAGATACATTTTTCTTTTTTTCTTTCTTCCAGTGTGCTTTTGGCATGTCTAAATGTTGGGCATTGGGAGTGCCACCCGCAGCGGTCATTTCAACAAACATGGCACAGTCAGAATCCGGATGTCGCATAACGTTTAGAAGCAGCTTTAAAGCACATGCGTGTTTGTTAGACACCTCTCTGAGAAATCTGGCATACAATTAGTCTAGTAGGCCTATATATTACAACTTGTATTGCTATTTTATGTTGTTTATTGGGCATTCAATATCAAGCTTTTATAAAGTTGTTTAAAAAAACTCTCAGAGGTTAGAGGTTACTGGGTTGCCTGGCAGCTATGCCCTATCTGAGAATAGTGTAAGGGTGTGTCACAAAACCAACATCCTTTTATCAAGTTCCCTGTTACCGCCACATTAGCCTGCCATGGGCTGGCTTTCCTGCAGGCATCCAGTAGGTCTCCTTTGAAGTTTCTATGTATGTGTCAGAGCATTGTGATAGCTGGTCTAATATTCATGTCAAGATGGTTTGTACAACACCTGAAAGTAACCGGTATACTGCAATAAGATGCACAATAAGTACTTACACATSTTTACTGGACTGTAGTAAACCTTTTCATATGAATGTCTTACCGGTAATATTGAAGCATTGTTCAAGATTAAGAACACCCTCCTCTCCTACCGTTGCTGACGCTAGAACCCTTGCACAAATTAAAAAGTTGTAGGAAAGCAACACCCTATAACTCCCTCAATCAAAAACTAAGGCAAAGTGATGTTTGTATTGGCAACATTGCCAAAAACCAAGGAGAGAGGGAGGGAAGAAGGGAGTGGTGTTTTGCAACATTTCTATTCCTCTGGAGAGGACTAAACCATTGTTAAACCCAAACTTTGTTTATATGAGCACGGCTGTGTTCTGTTTTAATGATGTCGTTTCCAAACAGTCCATTGTGGTGGAAAAGGCTGTTTTATCACCTATGAGTCATAGTGTGCCAGACAGGAGTCTGAGTACTCTATGAGATGCAGTGCCTGTTCTCTCTAATTGCTGAATAAGCCTGTTTGATGTGTTTTCAGTCCTCTGTGGATCAGAGAGTCTCGGTCCTCTGAGTCTTAAGACCCCGTAGATCTACTGTCTTGGTTTTGATCTACGTCTCATGGGCTGTGTGTGGACACTGGACAGTGGTTTCTCCAGTAAGAGCAGGGCTAGCCACAGGAGCTGTGTAACCTGTAACAGCTGGTCTGTGGTCTGTGGTCTGTGGTCTGGTCGTGGCAGAGCTCATTTCCCCTCCAAGGTGAACAGTAACAGATACAGCACAGAGTTCATTTCTTTAACTCTTTCAACAGAGCTGGTGGCAGTAAAATACTATAATGTGGTCATATGTACATATACTATATTTCACAGTGCACGAAGGTGCATGCAACTCTTCTTTAACAGACACACACAAACACACACACAGTCAGAGGTTAGCCCCAGAGAGAGGGCAGTGTGCCAGGTGGGCATGGTGACTGGGTCTGGTGCCCTCTGCTCCCCCTCTTCTCTCTGGTCTCTGTGCCCAGGAATGCACATTACTGCACTGCCTGCTTTTCCACCTCATTTACTCCAGCTGCACGCACAGTTTAGAAGTGTGTGTGTGTGTGTGTGTGTGTGTGTGTGTGTGTGTGTGTGTGTGTGTGTGTGTGTGTGTGTGTGTGTGTGTGTGTGTGTGTGTGGTGTGTTTCAAGTTCAATAAATGTTTTGCGCTGTGTGATATCATGTCACTAATTAAAGTGAGTTTGTTTGTATATTTGCGAGAGAAAGAAAATCTCTGTAACACACACACACACACACACACACACACACACACACACACACACACACACACACACACAACACACAGAGTTTTACTGTGCAAGTCCAGTACTGCACTTCAGGTCTTTGTGTACTTTTGACTGTGACTGTTTCCCGTAGCCTCCAGACAGTGTTCTGTTCTCTGCCACTCCCATGAGATTGGGCCACAGAGGGAGGGGCCAGCTTCGCCAGGCTCAAGCCCACACAGGTGAGCCCAGTCTGGAAGGAATGTAGCAGGGAGGGGGGCCTGACACATTTAGAGGTGTGGAGCTTTGAAAGTAAAAACGCCAGGTGACATATAGGGGGAGAGGAAGGGAGTTATCTATACTGTTAGCTACTTACCTGAGCTTGAGACAGGGAGAGAGTGTGAGTGGGTGAAAYTTAGAGGAGGGATCAAATCTCAGCACACATATTTTTACACTCACATGCTCACACAAACACACTCGGTGGCTCTCACTCTCCCTTGTCTCTCTCTCATTTCAAGACTGTGACACTCACGCGCACACACGGGCGCCTCGCCTCCAGGTTCAAGGGGATAGGAGTCAATATTTGACGGAGCAGAGAAGGAAGGAAGAAAGAGAGAGAGAGAGAGAGAGGGGGAAAGCAGAAGTGTGTTTCTCCTCTGTGCACTAGCATTAGAGATTCCTGGAACGTGGAACTTGGACTTGAAGGCTCATAAAGGAGGTTTTTCCCCCCCCCCAGACGCAGGTGGATACTAACTTTACAGAAGAGTGGGGAGTTAAAGAAAAGGGGATTAAGCTTTTCCTTATTTTTTGGGTCAGACTTTTGGACTTGGATTGGGCAAGGCAGCCATAAGAGAGGTATGTTTGATCAGTAATCTCTTTAACAATGGTATAAACTCAAATAATTGCGCCCATTGTTTTCACTGATCTACCACTACTTATAGTTATCTACTTGAGTATTACAAAAGTCGTTTTTATTATATTTATTTTTTGATTTATCCTTATTAGAGTCCTATAGAAATATTTTTGGGAGGCATGGAAGTCCTGGCCACGAGGCAGCAAGCATGCAGAGGACTGTGCATTATAAGATAGTTAAAGCATATCACTTTACAATGTCTACGACCTGTGTTTTTTATTAGAGTGTATGCTACTCAAATCAAGGATCACTAAAGTAAGTTAGAGTTGGAGTCTGTAGCTGTACTTCTTACAAGGTGCTTTGTTGTTGTCCCTCTGATATTGTTCTGCATGTCATTCCTCTATAATTAGCCATATTTAGACCAAAATGTGACACAAGTGAAGACAGTTATGTAATAAGAATTCAGTTTTGCAGATGAAATGAACTCACAATAGAGGCTCTTTTTGCAGGTGTCCACCTGCCCTTCGAGATAAGGATTTATAAATTCAAACCCTATGCTGATTCYAAAGGATACAATTTCATGTATTTTATTGCAATCCAACCATATTTGTGAATAGTTTGTAAGAAACGTTGTTGCCTAACAACCTTCTTCTTGCAGAATGTGTTTTTTTTCCCACCAACTACTATTGAGTACCGCTCCCTTTCTGGTCACATAGACCCAACTAGATTTACAGGGAAATTACAGTGTGCATTGTGACAGTGCAGACCACAAGGGACTCTCGTTCTGATTGCAGCAGAATGAAAAACCACAGACTGAGAAAAGGTCCTGGACGTCTCTCCACTCTTGCACTCTCAGAGAGCTGTTCCTACATGTATTTACGTGGTCAGATGTATTTACCTGGCTTAGATGGATTGATGGTGTGGTAATTTAGTAACTGTGTTWATACGGGGCTGACAGTGCTCCAGGTGTGTAGTTGAGGGTTGATTTACCTAGCTGTCTCATGTAAGGCCCTAGCTGTGCTCCCTGTCACTGACCGGCGTGACGCGCCCTAAGGATGTCATAACGGTTTAGGTCCCCTCCCTTTGTTGGAATGTTCACCTGGCCGCCGGGCATGTTATTTAAAACAATAACTACTGAGCTAGCAAAGATTCATGTCTTTTTTTGTATCTTTTTCCCTGTCTTTCTCTCTCTTTCGGTCTTTACATTCTGAATCTGTCTTTTCGTACATCTCCCACTGGGCACAGATGTCATTTTAACGTATAGTTTTTAATTTACATTTGGTTGAATTGTCAACTAACATGAAATCAACAAAACATTTCAACATATCATTGGATTTAGGTTCAAAGTTGAAATCCCTTACSTTGATTACTTTTTGCAAATCGAATCAATTTTCCATGTTTATTCAACGTCATCACATAAAATATTTTAGTTGAAATTATATGGAAACAACATTGATTCAACCAGTTTTCACCCAGTGGTACTATTGTTTATTTGGATACCTATTAGCTGTTACAGTCACAACTTTCTGGGGTCCATATATTTGTTCATTTTTAACSCCRTTTTTCAATCTTGTCTCATCGTTGCAACTCTCCAACGGGCTCAGGAGAGGCGAAGGTCGAGTCATGCGTCCTCCAATCCGTGCTCCTTAACACCCGCACCAATGTGTCGGAGGAAACACAGTTCAACTGACGACCCAAGTCAGCCTGCAGGCTGCACCTGGCCCGCCACAATGAGTCGCTAGAGCACAATGAGCCAAGTAAAGCCCCCCCTCCAGCCAAGCCCTCAAGACATTGGGCCAATTGTGCGCTGCCCTATGAGACTCCCTGTCACAGCCGGTTGTGACACAGCCTGGGATTGAACCTGGCTCTGGAGTGACATCTCAAGCACTGTGATGCAGTGCCTTAGACCACTATTCCACTCGGGAGGCCCTCATATTTTTTCATTTCGACCAAGGTAAATTCAAACAGAACTTTATTGTTTTTTTTCCCTCAAACTCTTAGCACTTTAACTGTCTTCGTGAGAAAGTCTCTTCAACTTTAGACATTCTTCTTCTTTGATATGGCTGTGTTTAACAGTAGTTAACAGACGGTCTTTAGGGACCTTACATTCCTTCTCACAGTGAAGATATCATTGGTCCTGTTTTTCTCTCATAGCCTACTCAACCTGGTCAGTGATAAATGTGACCGGTAATACCGGAAACCCACACACACACGCACGTGCACACACACACCTGTAGGCAGCTCAAGTTCACGATAAGGTGCTACGCTACAGTAAGTGCCAGTTCCTGTGTTTTTCTGCTCTGTTTTTGTGATGGCTGGGTCAGTTTCTCGCCTTGGGGTGAAATTCCTGTTCGGTGAGTCAATGGTCAAAATAGTGGGGGGGGGGTTGGATCATAAAACCCTCTTTCTCCTCTGATTCAATTACTAGCACATTCTGTCAGCATTCACATCAACTGTAAGATTCCCTGTGGAGAAGATCTGTGTGGTTTCCCATGTCTATGATTGCTATCTGCTACTGCATAAGACTACAGCTCCTCTCACACAACGTTTACATCAAACAATGTCTCTCTTGCTGTCTGGAGGAACATTCCCCTGAAATATCTCACACAGTTACACTTCAGCGCTTCCCCGTTGCAATTCATTTCACCATGCGTGCCCCAACTCGTTTTTACAAGCTGATTCTCCCYCTCCTCTGGCCTGTCTGAAGTTTGGCTGTGGAGGATCTGTCTTTAGTTTGGCATATGGATAACATAAAAGGGATTTGTGTGCTGCAGTCAGGGTATGGCAGGATATAGCTGGCTCTGTCTGGATAGAGGGTGAAATTGCCTTTAGTTTCCATCTGTTTGATGTGCTAGGGATGTTTTTTCGTTCGAAGTTACATCTGCTTATTAAAGGGATAATCCATATTTTWGTATTTTTTTCATTAGTCCACTGTTTATACAATCCAAAAATGTTTTATGAAGTGGACAGGGACACTTTGCTTCTTGAAAGTCCAATATCTTGAAAACTTGACTGCTGACATGTCAATTTTTTTGGGACTGTATCAGTAGTGGACTAATGAAAACAATACCAAATATAGTTTTTGAGTGGATTTTCCCTTTAAGGAGTGTTCAGTGTAGATGTTTTTTGACAGTAGAGATATTTCTTTGGACCTAGTTGATCAGGCAGATAGGCTGAGCACAGATCCTTCTCTGAATGTGTGGATGGTTCACAGTGTCTCTCTGTTCTGTAGAAGTGTAAGGTCTGCGGTAAGCCCACAGAGAGACCTGAGCCAACCATGCCCAGATGGTTTGGGTTACACCATAATATTTCTGTAGAGGAATAACCAGATACTGAGGTCACTGGAGGAATATGCAARACAGGAGGCAGATAATGCAACACAGGAGGCAATACTGGAGGCTGAAAGTCAACTTTCTTTAAATGATGAGGCTCTTTGAGTCAACTTGATGATACTCTTACCTGACCTCTCCAAGTAGAAGTTGCTTTAGGCACATATCTAGGATCACCTTAACCTCTCCAAAMGAGTGAAAACGCAAAACTGACCTTCTATCAGTGTCAAGTAGCAACTTTAACCTAAGGTACTCTTACCTCACCAGGTCAGTGTAGTCTAGCCCGTGGGGAAAGTTGAAAGGTCATAAGCTGTGTGTGTGTTGCAGGAGGGAGATGGGGAGATGGACATTAAATCTCTTGGTGGGGGTTGTACTTCTTGCTGTCCTCACAGCCAGTTGCTACGCTGAAAAAGGTGAGAATTATTTTCATGAATCAAGTGATTGTTACTGTGTGTCTRGCATTACTACAGTATTGACTCTTTCTTTGACCATTTGAATATGTCGATAGACCCCGTCTTGTTTATGCAGTTGGGCAATAGGTTGAATCATCTTTACTGAAAATCAAATCATATTTTTCATTGGAATTCTACTGATGCTAAATGTTAACACAGATATTCCTGCTATGCWTCTCTGTCCAATAGTGAATCACTGTCTGGCTACGAGGGCTAGCACCTGTTCAGAATGTATTCAGTCAGGGAAGGGCTGTGCCTACTGTCCAGATGAGGTGAGAAGAAACTACTACTCAAGTTGCCCACAGACACCGCTTACCCGCCACAAATATTTAATGTGACCCATGTTTGTGTTTGCGTACAGATCTTTGATGGACCCCGCTGCGACCTTTATGACAACATCGTAAACCACGGCTGTAATAGCGCGGTGACAGCCAAAAGCAGTATGTCGATGGAGAGAGTAAGTATCATAATGACACTAATCCTTACTACATGGATGCATGAATTAACAGGTTTTCATTAGACTGTTGTGCTCACAAGCAAGGTGTGCTCACAAGCAAGGTGTGCTCACAAGCAAGGTGTGCTCACAAGCAAGGTGTGCTTTTTGCTGAGGTTGGAGACACTTCTCTTTGTCCCCCATGTTTTTTACATGATATGACACACCCCTCCCTCCCTCCCGCTATAGAACGAGCAGATCGACATGCTGTTGAAGCAGTCCCAGGTAGCTCCTCAGGAGATGTCTATGACTCTGCTGCCAGGGGAGGAGAGGGAGATAGAGATGGAGGTGTTTGAACCAGCTAAAGGACCTCTGGACCTCTACATTCTTATGGACTTCTCCAACTCCATGGAGGACGATCTGGACAACCTCAAGAGAATGGGTGCTGAGCTGGGTAAGTTCCAGGTGAACGATGAGTCTGATTGTTACACCATTGACCTCAGTGTTGTAGTACTGGAGTAGTCTGTGGTACTGATATGTTCTGTTGCCCATACAGCGGCGTTGGTAAGTAAGCTGTCTGATGATTACACCATCGGTTTCGGCAAGTTTGTGGACAAAGTGGTGGAACCCCAGACAGACATGAGACCATCCAAGTAAGAACTTTAAAACTATTTTGATCCTCTCTACACAGACACACACATACAGATACAGATACACACATAGACCCAAAAGTAAACATTACTACGGTACGAAAATATCTGCATTTATACACTACTCATACTCATGGCCCTTCTATCTATTTTGCTCCCGACCCCCTCTCCCTCCCCTTTCCTCCTCTTCCTCTCCATCCCTCCCTCCCTCTCTCCAGACTTGCCAAGCCTTGGCCCAACAGCGACCCTCCCTTCTCGTTCCGTCATGTGATCACTCTGACCTCTGACCTGCGGTCCTTCACCGAGAAGCTGCAGAAGGAGAGGATCTCAGGGAACCTGGACGCTCCGGAGGGGGGCTTTGACGCCATACTGCAGGCTGCAGTCTGCGGGGTAGGACTATAGAGTTAGATTTACTAAGACGGATATTACCATTCAATGTTTTGTGGTTAGGGGACACAGGCGACCATCTTTGCTGTACTGTCTGAGATGTTTCATTAGTTGAAGCTTGCTGTTTGATTGGTTAACTGTAGTGCACCGCTGCGTGACTCTTTAAGAGTCTCCTTACACGTGTATAGAACTCTCTCCTCTCCCCTTTTCTTCTCCTTCTCCCCTTTTTTCCAACTGTATCTCTCGCCCTCTTTCTTTCTGTCTCTTTCCTCTTCCTCCCCTCCAGGAAAAGATCGGCTGGCGTAGCCATGCCACCCACCTCCTGGTCTTCTCCACCGAGTCGGCCTTCCACTACGAGGCMGACGGTGCCAACGTGCTGGCGGGCATCATGCCACGCAACGACGAGCAGTGCCACCTGGACCCCGAGGGGAAATACACAGAGGACACCAGGCAGGACTACCCCTCTGTGCCCACCCTGGTCCGCCTGCTCGGCAAACACAACATTATCCCCATCTTCGCCATCACAAACCACTCCTTTACCTATTATCAGGTAAGAACTAGAAGAGTTACTACTTACTATCCCTGACGCTAAACCTGAACCTTACTCTAACCCTACAAACACAGTATCATGCCTATTTTTACCATCACCAGTCAATCATACTTATTGTAATGGGGGTTTGGCCACTGAGTTTAGCCACTGTCTGTTCTGGGGGGCCTGAAATACCTGTTAACTCATCTTTAGCATTGTAGATAAAACATATCTTATTCATGTTTTGCGGGTTCTCCCTGTGTAGAAGCTTTATGAGTATTTCCCCATCGCTGAGTTGGGTCTGCTACAGGAAGATTCTGCTAACATCCTCAATATCCTGGAGAAAGCCTTTGAGGTAAGAATGGGCTTGTTTTACAGGTGTGGCAAATTGAACACATTCATTCCATTAGATTGTACTTTAAGCATCCCCTAAGGGATATTACGTAAGGCATTGCCAGATGTCCTAATAACGCTCTCTGTCTGTCCTCTCAGAATATCCGTTCTAAGATCAGTATCCGTGCTGAGGACAGGCCTAAAGCTATAGAAGCTCAGGTCCTATCGTACAGTGGCAGTGTTGCGCAGGCTGGAACCTTCAAAGTCAAGCCTGGACAAATAGTAAGAAACACTTAGATGTCGCATGCGCACACACACACACACACACACACACACACACACACACACACACACACACACACACGCGCGCGCACACGCAGTCTTGGACAACTAACCTTGAGGGGATACACAAATCAGTCCCAATTCAGTCCCAATTCAGTCAGTCACTGGTCAGCCATATTGGTACTCCCCAGAAGAAGTAGTCCTCCATAGGAATGAATGTAATTCTATAGTATTTCAATGAAATGTTTCAATACCAAAATGTATTTACGTATTTTTGGCTGTAGTGGGGACAGCAACATTAAAACGTTCAACATATTATACTTTAAGGAATTTAAAAAATATATATTTTTCCTTTTATTTTGGGGGGTTTAGCTCATATAATATCATTCAAAAGTGTACATTTAGGTGTCTTTCATAGAATAAATATGGCAAAAACAAATGTAGACATTAATAAATGCATTTCTTTAGCTTCCAAAATATTTTTACAATGGTGTGGGTGCCAAGATGGAGGCGCGGTGGCTTCAAAACAGCACCCCCTGTCAGTCATCTACTGTGTACATATCAATCATTCACACACACTAACCCATTCTGTGTTTTCCAGGGGAAGTTTAAGGTGCGTGTCAAGGCCAGTGAGATGGTTGGGGAGCAACATGTGTGTAGTCTGGAGCAGGGTGACAAGAAGGGGAAGATGAGAGTCAAACCGACAACCTTCAGCACAGCTCTAAACATCAACGCTGAAGTGCTTTGTAAAACCTGCGACTGTGAGAAGGTGTGAAGACAGACACATATGAGGACAAAGACACACACACACACACACACACACGGGTTTTGGTTTCTAACTGTCTTCTTTCTCTCTCCGCTTCCTAAAGACCCCCACTGAAAATGCAGTGCGGTGTACAGGCCACGGGGACCTGGTCTGTGGGAGGTGCCGGTGCTACAGTGGCTGGTGAGACAAACAGAACTGAATGTACTTTCTCTCTCATATGCTATATCCTCCTGAGATCTTATGTTATGTAGAACATCGAAGCTATAAAAACAAAGAGAGTCGCACACTCCGTATGTATAACCTCTCAGTAATTAGACATCTTTGGGGGGGGGGGGGGGGAATTTGTTAGATTTGTTAAATTATTGGGAGGTTATACATAAGTGTGCGACTCTCTTTGTTTTTATAGCTTCAATTTTTTACAGAAGTGTTTGAGGTGAAAGGAACATGTTACCAAGAAATTGTTAGTTATCTTTTATTGTAAGTGGAAAAAGTGTCCTCTGTAGTGGTCATTTAGACTTAAATATGAATAAATMAACATTACAGTGAATGGGTACAGTAGGTGAAAAACATAGTTGCGGCATCTGGGTGTCCACTACAGAGGACATTTCTTGATAAGATTTTATTTAGCTCTTATTTAATGTGAAAAAAAAAGTACACAGTCCTGACAACTCACTTGATTATTCCTGAGATATTCACTTACTGGAAACAATTTCGATATCAAACTCACTAAAATTGTAATTAGTAATTACACACACACTTCTTTTCAAATGTCCATAAAATGCGCTAACGTTGTCAAGGTCACACCCCCAACACCTGTGATATCATTGAAAAGCCCAGAATGCCCTCTCAATGGGTCAACATGACTTAATACAGTGGCTTGTGTGGCCTCAGAGATACGGACCGAGAACTGATGCCCACGAGAGAGGGCAACAATGAGGTGCTGGGTCTCAGGAATATATAATAATAATTGATAGTGCTTTTCCAGTGCTCGAAGCGCTTTACATTATAAGCTGGGAAACTCACTCCTGCCACCGCTGATGTATAGCACCCTAGGGTGATGCACGGCAGAACGCTCACCACACAGCAGTTACAGTATCATGTTGGAGAGCTGAGGAGTGATATATGCCAATTAGGAATCAATTACAATTGGACAGAAGACAGAACATGATSATTAAAGGCCATCTTTCTCCCCGTGGTGGGTGTCCCCAGGCTGGGTCCGTTCTGTAACTGCTCAACCAGTGCGTCGCCAGACGCAGGTAGTTCCTGTCTGGGTCCTGGCGTGGGGGAGCCGTGTTCTGGCCGAGGAGATTGCCTGTGTGGAACGTGTGTGTGTTACAACACCGACCAGTACGAGGGACCCCTCTGTCAGTTTGACAAGTCCCAGTGTCAACGATACGGAGGCTTCCTCTGCAACGGTGAGTGTGCGGCCGTCATCATTGTCTCAAGATACCGAGCTTGTGGCACCGCGTTGCGTTAGAATAACGCTGGCTGTCGGGAGACAATGGGGCTGTCATAAGACGTGCACATCTTTGTCAAGCAGTTTGTGTTCCCTAAACTCCATAAAATCTGAATCTTTGTGAGAGTGTGTGAGAGTGTGAAGAACTTGAAGTAGATTCTAACCATTTCTGTGTGTGTGTGTGTGTGTGTGTGTGTGTGTGTGTGTGTGTGTGTGTGTGTGTGTGTGTGTGTGTGTTGTCTTGGTGGGGGTGGGGTGGGGGGGGGAGATTGTTTGTTCAATTAGTCCACAGAATTTTTCCTACCTCATGATGGCCATCTATCTTTGTGAAGTGCACCAGTCCCTCCATTGCAGGGCAAGCACCCCCACAACATGAATGCCTGCACCCCGCGTGCTTCATGTTGGGATGGTGTTCTTAGGCTTGGCAAGCCTCCCCTTTTTCCTCCCCACAAACAATGGTCCATTATGGCCAAAGTTTCGTTATATTTTTGTTTAATCAACCAGAGGAATTTCTCCAAAAAGTCATCTTTGTCCCATGTGCAGTTGCAAACCGTAGTCTGGCTTTTTTATGGTGGTTTTGGAGAGTGGGCTTCTCCTTGCTGAGTGCCCTTTTCAGGTTATGTGGATATAGGACTGGTTTCACTGTGGATATGCTACTTTTTGTACGTTTTACTCACAGCATCTTCACAAGGTCCTTTGCTGTTGTTTCTGGATTGATTTGGCCGCTTTTTTCGCACCAAAGTATCGTTAATCTCTAGAGACAGTACGGCGTCTCCTTCTGAAGCGGTATGACGGCTGTGTGGTCCCATGGTGTTTATACTTGTGCGTACTATTGTTTGTACAGATGAAGTGGTACCTTTTTCAGGCATTTGGAAATTGCTCCACCCATGGTGAACCAGACTTGTGGAAGTCTACACATTATTTTCTGAGGTCTTGGCTGATTTCTTTAGATTGTCTCTGATTGTTAAGCAAAGAGGCACTGAGTTTGAAGGTAGGCCTTGAAATACATCCACCGTACACCTGAATGACCCAAATATGTCATTTAGCCTATCAGAACTTCTAAAGACTTGACATAATTTTCTGGAATTATTCCAAGCTGTTTAAAGGCACAGTCAACTTAGTGGTATGTAAACTTCTGACCCACTGGAATTGTGATACAATGAATTATAAGTGAAATAAATCTGTTTGTAAACAATTCTGGAAAAATTACTTGTGTCATGCACAAGTAGATTTCGCTAAACTAACCTTGCCAAAACTATAGTTTAGTCTACATGGGAATGTTGTAATTGAGAATATTGTATTCTGATATATTACTATCACTTCAATCACGTACCTTACTCTCTACTAATTGTACGAATTCAAAGTGTGATTATCATTATTGGCACAATTCTCCTTGTAAAATGTGAAAAATGAACAATTGACGGAGTTACTATAGGTATTGGAACTCGGCGAAAAGATACTCCGAAAAGCTTCGCCGTGAAATAAAACATTTCGACTAATGGCAGAGAATTTCGGTAAAATAATTCGGCAGGTATGTGTCGGTATGATCAGGTCCAGGGTTAGCCTACCTGGAAAAAGTGTAAATCTATTGTTTGTATTGAAGGAGTATAGATAGAGTTGGAGTAGTGTTATATACGCATAGGTGGTGGTGCATTGTTATGTATATTTGGAAATTGTTGGAGCATGCGTTTGGAGTAGTAGGAATTAAAACTTGTAATTTAGGACGCATTCTTGTTTAATGGTCTAGTTCATCTTGTACTGGAGGATCCAACTGGAATTCTATGGGTTCATTGCTAAAAGGAAGGAGAACAGGAAAAGCGGGAATAGCTTTCAATGGTTCTGGATGGGATTCTTGTCTGGGGTAGTACCACTGTCTGGCTGCATAGGGCGACACCTGTTCAGGCAGTATCGCATGCGGGAAGGGCTGTGCCTACTGCCGCAGACGAGGTGAGAAGAAATAATACTCAGATGCCACTCAGGCATAGCTTTTAGCGGTAAAACACAAACGTGAACCGTGTGTTTGTGTTACCCTAACAGATGTTTGAAGGACCACGCTGTGCCTCTGAGACATCATAGACCTAGCGGGCTGTAATGGCTGGCGGTGACGGCGAGCAGTGTGTCAATGGAGGAGATGAGGTTTTGTCATCATCACAGTAATGGCCTTACCTGCATGGATCCATTAGTTCTCCTATCTGGTTACCACTGTATATCATCATCGCTGGCTCAGTACGTCCGACATAAGCGTCCTCCTGTTGTTACATGGTCCACAACTTTTGCTGAGGTTTGGAGCACGGTCACTCCTAAAGTTTACCATGTGTGCCATGTTTACCATGAAACATGACTCACACTTTCCTCCATCTCCCTCCATCCCTCCATCTCTCTCCCTCCACTCTCTATCTCGCCCCTCCATCCCTTATCTCTCCTCTTTCCATCCTCTATCTCTCTCCCTCCATCTCTATCTCTCTCCCTCCATCCTCTATCTCTCCTTTCCATCCCTCTAATCTCGGTCCCCTCCATCCTCTATCTCTTCTCCTCCATCCTTCTTTCTCCTCCATGCCTCATCTCTCTCCCTCATACCCTCAATCTCCTCTCCTCATCCTCCATCTCTCTTCCTCCATGCTCCATCTCTCTCCCTCCATCTCTCTCCTCCATTCGCATCATCTCTCCCTCCATCCCTCCCATCTTCTCTCCTCCATCCTCATCTCTCTTCCTCCTCCCTCATCTCTCTCCCTCCATCTCTCTCCTCCATCCTCACTCTCTCCCTCCATCTCTTCCTCATCCTCCTCTTCTCTCCTCAATCTCCATTCTCTCCCTCCATCCCTCCTCCTCTCCCTCTCTCTCTCTCCATCCTCTCTCTCTCCTCATCCCTCCATCTCTCTCCTCCATCCCTCCATCTCTCTCCCTCCATCTCCATTCTCTCCTCCATCTCATCTCTCTCCCTCCTTCCCTCCATCTCTCTCCCTCCATCCTCCATCTCTCTCCTTCCATCCCTCTCTCTTCTCCTCCTCCCTCCATCTCTCTCCCTTCATCCCTCTATCTCTCTCTCTCCCATCCTCTATCTCTTCCCTCCCTCCCTCCATCTCTTCTCCTCCATCCTCTATCTCTCTCTCTCTCCTCTAATCTCTTCCCCTCCATCCTCATCTCTCCTCCTCCATCCTCCATCTCTCTCCCTCCATGCCTCATACTCTCTCCTCCATCCTCCATCTCTCTCCTGCCATCCCTACCATCTCTCTCCTCCATGCCTCCATCCTCTCTCCCTCCATGCCCTCATCTCTCTCCTACATCCCTCCATCTTCTCCTCATCCTCTATCTTATCTCTTCTCCTCAATCCTCTTCTTCCCATCTCTTCTCCATCTCTTCCCTCCATGGCTCCATCTCTCTCCCTCCATTCTCTCCCTCCATGCTCCATCTCTCTCTCCATCTCTCTCCTGTCCATGCTCCATCTCCTCCCTCCATCTCATCTTCTCCTCCATTCCCTCATTTCTCTCCCTCCCATCCTCCATTTCTCTCCCTCCATCCTCATCTCTCTCCACTCCCATCCCTCTATCCTCTCTCGTCTATTTTCTCATGCTCTCTCTCTCTCTCTCCTCTCCTTCATTCTCTCTCCTTCCCTCTCTCTCTCACTCTTCGGGCTCCTCTCCCTCTCTCTCCTCTATCTCTCTCTTCCATCCTCTCTTCTCTCTCTTCTTTTCTCTCTCTCTCCATCCCTTCCATCTCTCTTCTCCATCCTCCATCTTCTCCTCCTACCTTATCTCTCTCTCCATCCTTCTTCTCCTCCATCTCTCTCCTCCATCCCTCCATCTTCCCTCCATCCCTCTATCTCTCTCTCATCCCTCTATCCTCTCTCCTCGCATCCCTCCATCCTCTCCCTCCATGCTCAATCTTCTGCTCCCTCCATCCTCATCTCTCTACAGAACCAGAAGATTGAACATGTTGATGAAGGCGCTCTCTAGGTAGCCCCCAGGATATGTCCATGCTCGCTTGCCAGGGGAGGAGAGGGAGATTGAGGAGGGTGTTTGAACCAGCGAAAGGACTCTGGTTTATATCTTCATGGACTTTCCAACTCCATGAAGGATATTTGGACAACCTCAAAGGCAATGGTGCTGAGGCTGGGTAAGTTAGAGGGGGACAATGAGTGGAATTGTAACCCATGACTTAGTGTAGTACTGGAATAGTGGTGGTTTGAGAATGTGTTCTGTTCTCCGTATAGCTGACTTGGTGGGGAAGCTGTCTGAATGATTACACATCCGGTTTCGGGCAAATTTGTGGACAAGGTGTGGGGCCCGACAGAATGAGAGACAAAGTAAGAACTTTTTAACTATTAGAATCCTCTCCATACGACACAGATATACCCAACAGACCAAAGTTAACATCACACCGGTATGAAAAGGTCCGCATTTATAGCACTAATCATACTCATGGGTCCCTCATTCTATCTCTGTCTACCCCTTCCCTCTCCTCTCTTCCTTCCCCTGTGCTCCCCTCTCCTTTCTTCCTCTTCCTCCTTCCTCTCCTTCATCCTCCCTCTCTTCCCCTCTCCTCTTCTCCTCTCCCTGCTCCCTCCTACTCCTCTCCCGCGTCCTCATCCTTCAATCCTCTCTTCCCCTCTCCTCTCTTCTCTCCACCGCACTCCCTTCCTCCTCCTCCTTCCCTCTCCTCCTCTTCCTCTCCACCGCGCTTCCCTCCCTCCTCTTCCTCTCCCCTCCCCTCTCCTCCTCTTCCTCTCCCAACCCCTCCTTCCTCCTCTTCTCTCCAACTGCCAGCCGTGGCCAACAGCGACCCTCCCTTCTCGTTCCGAAATGTGATCACTCTGACCTCTGACTGCAGTCCTTCACCGAAGCTGCAGAAGGAGAGGATCTCAGGCAACCTGGATCTCCAGAGGGGGCTTCGACGCCATACTGAGCTACAGTCTGCGGGGTAGGACTATGAGTTAGATTTACTAGAAAGGACAAGCCCATTCTTTGGTGTACCATTTGGGATGTTTGATTATTTGAAGCTTGCTTTAGTAAGTTAACTGTGATGCACACTTGTGTGGAATTCTTCAGAAGGCTCTATATAATAAATATAACTCTCCTTACCCCTTTTTTCCATCTTCTCTTCTCCCTACCTCTCCCCCTACTCTCTCTCTCCTCCCCTCAATCTCTCTTTCTCCCCCTACACTCTTCTCTCCCTACCTCTCTCCCTATCTCCCTCTCTTTCCCTCTCCCATCCCTACCCTTCTCCTCCAGGAAAAGATGGCTGGCGTGACCATGCCACCCACCTCCTGGTCTTCTCCACCGAGTCGGCCTTCCACTACGAGGGTGACGGTGCCAACGTGCTGGCGGCATCATGCCACGCAACGACGAGCAGTGCCACCTGGACCCCGAGGGAAATACACAGAGGACACCAGGCAGGACTACCCTAGTGCCCCCCTGGTCGCCCTGGGCAAACACAACATTCCCCATCTTTGCGTCCAAAACCACTCCTTCACTACTATCGGTAAGACTCAGAGCACTACTCACCTTACTAACCTGAACCCTGCACTTCTAACCTGAACCCTCCACCATACTAACCTGAACCCTCCACCTTGCACTGACCTCCACATACAACCTGAACCCTCCACTTCCTAACCGAACCTCCACATACACCATGAACCCTCCACCTTACTAACCTGAACCCCACCTTACTTACCTGAACCTCCACCTTACTAACCTGAACCTCCACCTTACTACCTGAACCCTCCACCTTACTAACCTGAACCCTCCACTTACTAACCCTGAACCCTCCACCTCACTAACCTGAACCTCCACCTCACAACTAACCTACATACTAACCTGAACCTCCACCTTACTACACTGAACCCTCCACTACTAACTGACCTCCCTACTAAAGAACCTCCACTTAACTAACCGGACCCTCCATCCATACTAACCTGAACCTCCACTTACTAACTGAACCTCCACCATACAACCTGAACCCTGCATTACTAACCTAACCCTCACACCTTACTAACCTAACCCTGCACCTTACTAACGTGAACCTCCATCCCTCTACTAACCTCACTTACTAACCTGAACCCTCCACCTTACTAACCTGAACTCCACTTACAACTGAACCCCCCCTTACTAACCTTGCACCTCCACCTTACTAACTAACCCTCCACCTTACTAACTGAACCTCCACACTCCACCTCTACTAACTGACCCTCCACTTACTAACCTGAACCCTCCACTACTAACCTGACTCCACCTATACTAACCTGAAACCTCCACCTACTAACCTGCCCTCCACCTTACTACCTGACCTCCACCTTATACCCTCCCTTACTAACCTGAACCTCCACTTACTAACCCGAACCCTCCACCATAACTAACCTGAACCTCTCCTGACCCTTACTACTGACTCACTTACAACCTGAACCCTGCACCATACTAACTGAACCTCACCTCCTAACCTGAACTCCCACCTACTAACTGAACCCTGCATCTACTAACCTGAACCCTCCACCTTACTAACCTGAAACCTCCACCTTACCTTAACTGAACCTCCACCTTACTAACCTGACCTCCACCTTAACTACTGAACCTCCACTTACTAACCTGAACCTCCACCTATAACCTGAACCTCCCGCCTTACTAACCTACACCTCCGCTTACTACCCTGAACCTCCACATACTAACCTGGAACCTCCCACTTACTAACCTGACTCCACCTTACTAACCTAACCCTCCACCAACTAACCTGAACCTCCGCCTACTAACCCTCCACCTTACTAACCTGAACCCTCACCACTTACTAACCTGACCCTCCACCTTACTAACCTAACCTCCACCTTACTAACCTGACCCTCCACCTCACTAACCTGAACCCTCACCATACACACCTGAACCCTCCACCTTACAACCTGAACCCTCCACCATACTAAACCTGCACCCTCCCCTTACTAACCTGAACCCTGCACCTTACTACCTGAACCCTCCACCTTACTAACCGCCTCACCTACTAACCTGAACCTGCACCTTACTACCCCCGCACACTACACCTCACCTTACACCTGAACCCTCCACCTTACTAACCTAACCCTCACCTTACTAACCTGAACCTCCACCTCACTAACCTGAACCTCCACCTACAAACCTGAACCCTCCACCTTACTACCTGAACCTCCACATACTAACCTGCACCTCCACCTTACTAACCTAACCCTCACCACCTTACTAACCTGAACCTTCCACCTTACTAACGACCCTGCATCTTACTAACCTGAAACCCTGCACCTTACTAACCTGAACCCTGCATCTTACTAACCTGACCTCCACCTTAATCTAACCTGAACCTCCACCTTACTAACCTGAACCCTCCACTTACTACCTGAACTTGCATCTTACTAACCTGAACCCTGCACCTTACTAACCTAACCCTGCATCTTACTACCTGAACCCTCCACCTTACTAACCTGAACCCTCACCTTCTAACCTGAACCTCCACCTTACTAACCTAACCTCCACTTACTAACCTGAACCCTCCACCTTACTCTAACCTACAAACATCATCATCCCATTTTCCCTCCTAAAGTAAACTTTTCCACTGTCTGTTCTGTGAGCACCTAACCCATCTGTAGCATTGCAGATAACCCCTTCATGTTTGTGGTTCTTCCTGTGTAGAGCTTCATGAGTATTTCCCATCGCTGAGCTGGCCTGCTCCAGGAAGAACTCTGCTAACATCCTCAATATCATGGAGAAAGCTTTCGAGTAAGAATGGCTTGTTTTAAAGTTAACAGGTGTAGCGAAATGGACACATGAATTAGATTTGTTCCCTTGATGTATCCCTCTAAGGGTATTGGAAAGCCAGACTGTCTAATACTACTGTCCGTCTCCGTCCTCTCAGAATATCCGTTCTAAGATCAGCATCCGTGCTGAGGACAGACTAAAGCTATAGAAGCTCAGTCCTGTCTACAGTGGAGTGTTGCACAGCCGGAACCTTCAAAGTCAAGCCTGGGCAATAGTAAGAACAATTACATGTTCACGCACAACCACCCACGCACCACATACGCACACACTCACACACTCACATACGCACGCAACACACTCACACACTCACACAGACACACTCATACACACACACACATCAACGCACTCACATACGCACGCACACACATCACACACACACACACACGACACCTCACCACCACTCACTCACTCACCTCACAACACACTACACACTCACCCTCATAACACCTCACACACACATACGCACGCACTGCACACACTCATCACTCCTCACACACACACACGCCACCTCATACACACTCAACTACCCATTCTGTGTTTTCCAGGGAAGTTTAAGGTGCGTGTCAAGGCAGTGAGATGGTTGGGGAGCAACGTGTGTAGTCTGGAGCCGGGTGACAGAAGGGAAGATGAGAGTCAAACCGACACCTTCAGT
>NW_019957571.1:122668-128940 GCF_002910315.2 Salvelinus sp. IW2-2015
GTGTGTGTGTGTGTGTGTGTGTGTGTGTGTGTGTGTGTGTTAGACCGTGGTCGTTGCTTCATGGGTCAGTGTGCGTGTGCAGAGGGCTGGGAGGGACCGGCCTGTGAGTGTCCCATGAGCAACCAGACCTGTCTGGACACTAAAGGGGTGAGCGCTACATCAATCTCTCTCTCTCTTGTCTCTGTTTCTCTCCCTCTTCTCTCTCTCTCTCTTTTCTCTTTATTTTTCTTCTCTCTCTCTTCTCTCTCTCTCTCTCTCCTCTCTCTCTCTCTCTCTCTCTCTCTCTCTCTCTTCTCTCTCGTCTCTCTCTCTCTCTCTCTCTCTACCGTCTTTCTCTCTCCTTTGTCGTTTTCTCTCTCTCTCTTCTTCTTTGTCTCTGTTTTCTTCTCTTCTCTCTTTGTCTCTGTTTCTCTTCTCTCCTCTCTTTGTCTCTGTTTCGCTCTCTCTTTCTCTCTCCTCTGTCTCTGTCTTTGTTTCTCTCCTTCTTTTTATCTGTTGCTTCTCTCTGCTCTGTCTCTCTTTGTCTCTCTCTCTCTCCTCTCTCTTCTCTCTCTTTGTCTCTCTCCTCTCTCAATTCAATTCAAAGAGGCTTTACCACATGTTTACATTGCCAAAGCAAGTGAAAAACAATAAACAAAAGTGAGAAGACACAAAACAACATGAACAAAAAACTATTAGAATGAAACGTAAACATTGCACTCAAGTTTCAAAAAGATTAAGACATTTCAAGTGTTATATTATCCAGCTAGTACAGTGTTTTAGCAAGGTGCAAATAATTGTGGACGAATAGTGGGGAAAGATATTCAAATATTGGTGGTATTTACAAATATTTCCTCATGGCAACGGGCCACAAACCTTCAGCACAGCTCTAAACATCAACGCTGAAGTGCTCTGTAAAACCTGCGACTGTGAGAAGGTGTGAAGATACAAACAAACACACACACACACATAAACGCTCGACCGTGTTTAATTATCTAACACGGTCTTTCCTTCTCCATCTCTGCTTCCCTCAGAATCCATTTCCAAACGCAGTGAGGTGTACAGGCCACGGAGACCTGGTCTGTGGGAAGTGCAAGTGCAACGACGGCTGGTGAGACAAACACACCTGAAGCTACTTTGTCTCACATATAAAATAATAATCATGGATTGGATTTATAGTGTTTTTCCAGTGCTCAAAGCGCTTTACATAGTAAGAAGAGGAGATATATACATCAACTAGTATGGTAGACAGGTGAGGAGATATATACATCAACTAGTATGGTAGAACAGGTGAGGAGATATATACATCAACTAGTATGGTAGAACAGGTGAGGAGATATATACATCAACTAGTATGGTAGACAGGTGAGGAGATATATACATCAACTAGTATGGTAGAACAGGTGAGGAGATATATATTCCAATTAGGAATCAAGTATTCTTGGACAGATGACAGAACATTAGTATAAATCTTTCTCCTCAGGTTGGGTCCGTTCTGTAACTGCTCTGCCAGCGCGTCTACGGATCCGGGCACTTCCTGTCGGGGTCCTGGAGTGGAGGAGCCGTGTTCTGGCCGAGGAGATTGCCTGTGTGGAACGTGTGTTTGTTACAACACGGACCAGTACGAGGGACCCCTCTGTCAGTTTGACAAGTCCCAGTGTCAACGATACGGAGGTTTCCTCTGCAACGGTGAGTGTGGGGCTGTCGTCATTGTCTCAGACAGCAAGCTCGTCACATCGCTTTGCTTTGGAATAACGCTGTCTCTCGGAAGACAACATTGCGGCTGTCATAAGGAGTGTACAACTGTGTCATCAATACTGTTTGTGGTTCCTAAACTTCTATGTGAGTGTATGTGAAAGTGTCAAGCACTTGAAGTAGATTCTAACCATTTCTATGTCTCTCTCTCTCTCTCTCTCTCTCCATTTTAGACCGTGGTCGCTGCTTCATGGGCCAGTGTGCGTGTGCAGAGGGCTGGGAGGGACCGGCCTGTGAGTGTCCCATGAGCAACCAGACCTGTCTGGACACTAAAGGGGTGAGCACTACATAATCTCTCTCCCTCTGTTTCTCTCCCTCTCCCTCTTTTTCTCTCCCTCTCTCTCTCCACCTCTCTGTTTCTTTATCTCTCTCTCTGTGTCTCTTCCTTTCGCTCTCTCTCTCGCTCTCTCTCTCTCTCTCGCTCTCGCTCTCGCTCTCGCTCTCTCTCTCTCTCTCTCTCATATTCCAGATTTCTGCAATATTGTTGGTCATGACTGATCTAACCACTACCCTCCACCCCACCTCTCTCAGGGCATCTGTAACGGGCGGGGTGTGTGTAAGTGTGGTCGTTGTGAGTGCCAGGACTCTGGCCTGGCCATGACCCCCACCTGCGAGGCTAACTTTCAGGCTCAGCTGGGGATGTGTGAGGACAAGAGGAGCTGTGTCCAGTGTCAGGCCTGGAAGACCGGKGAGAAGAAGGACAGCGACAAGTGCGACCAGTGCCAGTTCAAAGTGGTCATGGTGGAAGAGCTCAGGGAAAATAAAGAGGTGATTGAGGCGTGTAGTTTCCGTGACGAGGATGARGACTGTACGTACCACTACACCGTGGACTACCCTGAGGACCAGACTGACAAGGAACTGGAAGTCCAGGTGCTCAAAAAGAAAGGTGAGACATGACCAACGTTCATATATGGGTGACAGGTAGCCTAGCGGTTAGAGTGTTGGCCCAGTAACCGAAAGGCCAACGCGGTTAAACATTGTTTTTGATGTGCCCAGGGTCGATGTTGATAATGGCAGAAAATGGCTACCCCACATTCTGAGGGTGTCTCAGGGAGAGTGGGATATGCAACAAAAAAAACATTTCCAATTCACACAAGGACAGATATAGGCACCCACCTAATTATTATAATCTTTATACCTTTGTTTATATGACGCTAATACAACTACAGGGGTTCTCTGGTTTGTTCTGGAAGTGCTCAGCATCTTTGTGCACTCTGGTTGTGATGCTGATGTTATTGTTGATGTTGTCGTCTGTCCCCTTAGACGCGGGGTGTCAAGTCAACCATGGACGGAGGGCAAATAAAAAATTTAGCTTTACAGGCCGAGGCCGACTGTCGAATGTTATTGAAAATTTTTTAAATGACGCATATGGCTAGTGGAACCTAATTGTAACCTACTGAAAACTCACAAATATTTCGCAATACTGATCAGATAAATAAAGCAATATTTTTTAATGGCTCTTGTCAGTAATCTTATAATTTTCACAGCAAAAGACAATTTCCTTTATATAAAAATCCCCATAACATGAACATTAAATGAAAGAAACCGTATTCAAGGCACGCATCAGTAGCTATATTTTCTATTTTAGCAAAAAGTGGGCTTAACTTTACTTCAAGAAATAAAACAATAATAGCAATTTTCTATCAATCACTCAACTGAAATATTTTTAAAATATAAATTGGATTGAAATACTAATACAAATAAAGTGCAAATAATCCTATTAATGCAAAACAACACTTTTGTTTAAGGAGAAGTAACTGCAGTGAAAACAAATATTAAACTTTAACTTTAAACTTGAACCTGAGTAAACACTCTAAATAATTGTGATTGCACAGTAATGTTACTGTTTGAGGTTTGAGGGTGATACTTGGTGGTGTCGCCATTTTTCCACAAGGTTCATCAATGTTCGGGGTAAGGCTCTTGAGCTGAGGAAATCCTCAGAATGAGTGGAGGTGTTCAGGAGTAGTCGGATCTTCTGTGTGATTGTTTTGTTCAGGTTCATCAAAGAACAACAGTTGTTCACACAGGTATGTGCTGGCCAAAATAGACAGACGTTTTTTTAGCAGGCTGGATGCGCAGCTGGGCATTGTGTCGGGGAGGAAACGGGCGAACTCTCGCAGCACCCACTGCGCATATTTTGCCTCAGTGCATCATTGCCATTTGGAGGTCAATAACTCCATTTGGAGGTTTGGTGGTGAGCTTTCCACGTCAACAAGCAAATGGGTTTACGGAGCAGTTCGCAACTGCTTTTTTTGTGTTCAAAGTCGCAAATCGGCGTCGAAAGTCAGCGGCAAGCATACTAATTTAATCAGCCAACTGTTGCGCTCGGGACGCACTGGTCGAGAGCTTCTTCTTTCATGGTCTGGCAGCTGGGAAAGTGGCTCAAATTTTCTTTCCGGCATTGCGTCTCCCCAGAGTCAGTTTGGGTTTTAAATGCCTTCACTGTATGTACATATCAGAGATGACATGATCCCGACCCTGCAGCTGCAAGTTCCTTGGCATTCAGATGACTCGTAATGTCCACACAGAAAAGCCATTTCACACAGAAACATTTCGTCTCGGAGTTGTGTTTGTGTCTTTCCTTTCGCGTGTCAAGAAGCAGACAAATCTCCTACTGAAGCTCAAAACATTTTGAAGCACCTTTCCCTGGCTTAGCATCGACCTCTGTGTGATAAGGCAAATCACCATGCTCGTTTTCTAACTCCGTCAGAAATGCTTGAACTGGCGGTGATTCAAACTTTGGCTCTTGATAAAGTTAACTGTGCGCGTGATGATGCTCATTACATGCTCCATTTTCAAGGCTTTACCGCACAACGCTTCGCTTTGGTGTTATGATACAATGATAAGCTGTCAGCTCACCTGTCGGCGTTTTTCCTCTTGCATCTTTCCCGTATCTTCGCCACCAGTCGCTCCTGTGTCCACACATCGCAGTGCTCCGTCGGTTGTCAAACCACAAGTTTTTCCCAAGGCAGCTGCATCTCATTTACACATCTTGACACTCTTCATACAAATTCATGCCCGTAGTTTTGTGCCATGCATAGGACGTGAAAGCCAAAAACTCTCTGTCACGCTTAGGCTGGAGTCACTCCGGGCGGATGAAATTGACAACTGGGCAATGTCAGAAATGTTCGTTTGCTCTCATCCACAGCCAGGAATATGGCCAAATGAAATCTTTTTCCCTTTTTCACAAGCTGCTCTTTAGATTGATGGCAACTCGGTCTACTCTCTCGGCAATGGTGTTTTCTGCTCAGACTCACATTTACAAAGAGTTGCCTTTTATTCTGGGCAAACTTCGTCCAAACTTTAAATCATGGCGTTTTTGATAGCAATCCCCCTCCGTAAATGGCGGGTGATTTAGTCGTCTCTTCTGCCCACAAATAAAACTGGCCTTGACAGCGGCTGGCCTTGTGATTTGGCTTTTTTTGAACAGAGCCTGGTCGAATTTGAGGCCTCGTTTTAAATTCCTCTGCCTTTTTGTAGGCCTTTGTTCCATGTCCATATTCTTGTTTTTGTCCCGGTGTTTCGTTTCATAATGTCGTCTCAGATTATACTCTTTTAGTACCGCAACACTTGTCTCCACCAAAGAAGCAAGCACAGGTTTTCCAGCTACTCGTGAACATATACTCCGACTCCCACCTTGTTTGAAACCCACGGTTCTAGTGTCCCTTCCGTTTTGCCATTTTTTGGATGGGTATCTGAAAGTTATTTTACTGTGATCTGAGACTGCTGTGCCCAATAAATATTGAACATGAAGCAGCCTACTGCTCGGTGGCGTTCACGTTGCATTGTGGGAACCTGTAGTTATTGGTGCGTGTAAAAGATCTGCGGGCCTGCCGGCTTGCTGCGGTCCTGCGGGCCGGTTTCTAATAATAAATTCAAGATCATCCAGGGGCCGTAAAAAACCTTCTCGCGGGCCGGATGTGGCCCGCGGGCCCTTGACTCTGACATATGTGCCTTAGACTGTCCCCTGCTGGCTTCCTGTGGTCTGATCCCTCATCATGTTCCTCATGCTACTGCTGGGTCTATGCTGCTCTGCTGCTGGAAGTACTGCGCCTGCTGCAAGGTACTGTCCAGTCACAACCATAACACAACCAGCATGGCCTTGCCATACTCTGAGGAATAATCCCTCTTTGCCTCCCTCCTCATTCTCTTTCTCTCTCAGCATGTCTTGCTCTACTGCCATGGTGTGAGAGTGAGTTACTCAAGGCATATCACTTTTATGAACCTTTTAATATCCTTCTGTGCGTATATTACTAGTTCTGTACCATGTTTTCCAGGCAGTATTATAACGTGTTGATTGAACATGTGTTTCCTATGTGTGTCCTGTAGGCCGTATGGTTGGCTTTAAGGAGACCAGTACATGCTCCGCCAATCCCTGCTCACCTCTGACCACCTGGACACGCCCTAGTGAGGACCGGCCCGCCAAGAGCACCGACGTGGTTCGCTGGAAGATCACCGACAATGTGCACCGATCGCCCAATCACCCGCTGGCGCAGGTCCAGCCAAACCCCAAGAGACCAGTGAGTGTGAAGTGTTCG
>NW_019957571.1:128965-139591 GCF_002910315.2 Salvelinus sp. IW2-2015
TACAATAAAGACATTTTTTCTGAATTTGTCTAAATCATGTTTTCTCATATTATCATTACTGATATTGTTTTGTGTTTCAGATTACAGAGAAATGCTGGTAAAAGAGCTGACCACGCCATCGTAGACACCGTTCTGTCCGCTCCTCGCTCCAGCTACCCAACATCGTCAAACTGACTGAGAAAACGTCCAGTCTGGAAACTTCCAGGATCTCAAAGTGGTGCCGGGCTACTACACAGTGGCCACAGACAGAGGTCTGTGTGTGTGTCTGTGTGTGTGTCTGTGTGTTGTGTCTGTGTGTGTTGTGTGTGTGTGTGTGTGTGTGTGTGTGTGTGTGTGTGTGTGTGTGTGTGTGTGTGTGTGTGTGTGTGTGTGTGTGTGTGTGTGTGTGTTGTGTGTGTGTATGGGAGTTCCTAACTCAATCCCTCTCTCTGTCTGGCTCTCTGCAGAGGCGGCTGGTGCGTGGAGTTCCAGGAGGGGGTAGAGATGGTGGATGTACACGTGCGCTCTTCGTCAAGGAGGAAGATGATGATAAGAAGCAGCTGCAGGTGGAGGCGGTGGACGTTCCTCTGGGCATCGCTGAGATAGGAAGAGCTTCGTCAGCATCACTATCATCAAGAACACGGTGAGAGCCAATCAGAGATATCTATCTGACCCCTGACCCTCTACTCTTACACGCACTTACACGGTGCTTCAAAACCATACAGCATATAAAACCGTTGACTTCCAGTGAATGTGTATATTATTTTGGTTTATTTTGTTTCTTCCCCTCACCTTAGTTAGCTAAAAACTGTGTGTCTCTCTCTCCTCTTCAGCCAAGAGTGTTATGTCGTTCCTCCAGCCTTCGTACACCTACAGCCGACAGGACAAAGTGGCTAACATCCCCATTACTAGAGAGATCATAGAGGATGGACACGCACAGGTCAGCTACCGCACCCGAGACCTCACCGCCAAGGACAAGAAGGTAACACATGCTATAAGACAGAGATATCACACTTTTCATTTGTCTAAGTTACTTTCTTTTTCCATCCTCATAACTATCTTCCGTCCTCACCAGGACTATGTGACAGTGGATGGGGAACTGTCCTACGGGCCAGGGGAGACCCAGCAGACTGTCCCTGTTCGTTTGTTGGAGATGGGAGAGGGAGATGGTCTGCTGAAGGACACACAGGTCAAACAATTTGTCATGGACCTCAGTAACCCAAGACAGGGTGCAAAGCTGGGACGCTACCCCAGAACCACCGTCACCATCACTGACAAACCAGGTGAGGTTATATACTACTGACACCATCACTGACCAACCAGGTGAGGTTATATACTACTGACACATCACTGAATCACTGCCAACCAGGTGAGAGGTTATATACTACTGACACCATCACTGACCACCAACAGGTGAGAGGTTATATACTACTCTCACCATCACTGACAAACCAGGTGAGAGTTATATACTTACTCTCACCATCACTGACAACCAGGTGAGTATATATACTACTTACTCCATCACTGACCAACCAGGTGAGAGTGTATATCTACTCTCACCATCACTGACCAACCAGGTGAGAGGTTATATACTACTCTCACCATCACTGACCAACCAGGTGAGAGGTTATTACTACTACTCTCACCACTCTACACGCTGACGCGAAACCAGGTTTTTAGAGGTTGACCTCCACACTACGTATCTCTCACCATCACTGACCAACCAGGTGAGAGGTTATATACTACTCTCACCATCACTGACCAACCAGGTGAGAGGTTATATACTACTCTCACCATCACCGACCAACCAGGTGAGAGGACAGGGTCCAGGGTGTATCACATAGCATTAAAAAATAAACTATACTGTTTAGATTATCCCAGAGTTTTGTTCTGTTCCATCAGGACACAATTGCACAACATGTCCCAGACATTATTACCATGGGTTTTGAGAGCTTGGCTAATGTGTGGTTGGAAAGCCAGCCATAACTTCCTCCTCTCTAACATGGCCGTAACAAACTTCCTCTCCCGTTGCTTCCCTCAGAGCCCAGTGTGGTGATGTTTATGAAGAGCACCCAGAACTTCTCCACCGCCGACCCAACCTACTCCATCCCCGTGGTCCGCACCCGCAATAAGGAGGGGCCCGCCACCGTCCACTGGAGGACACGCAACGCTAAACGCTTCGAGCTGTCCGGCCCCCTAAAGTTTGGTCCCGGGGAAACAGATAAGAACATTGTGATCGATCCACGCTCTCACCCTGGCCCGGTGAAACCAGAGTCCTTCCAACTGGAACTGTTTGACCCCAGTACGAAAGCTGTGGTCGGAGAGAGGAAGACGACGATGGTCACTATTACTGATGGAGGTAATACACACAGAAACAGATACTGAAACACACACACACAGTATTGGGTATCTGTAAGGAATCTGATGCACGAAGTGTGCATCACTAAAATAAGTTGCCCAACCCTTTTTGCCACTCCCCCTCTCCCTCCCTCCCTCTCCTCCCCCCGTCTCCCCCCTCTCATCCCCTCAGGACTTCCAGACAATGCCCAGATGGAGAAGAGTGCGGGCTTCATCAACCAGACAGCCACGTCTCCTGGTGGTCGTCTCAACTCTCCCACCAACGTGAAGGCCAAAGCCACCGGCCCCCGGAGCATCCGCCTGAACTGGGACCCCGTAGGAAAATCCCTGGGCTACAAGGTAAGGAACCCCCTTCAGGATCCAACCCCCTGGACTACAAGGTAAGGAACCCCCCTCAGGATTCATCCCCCTGGACTACAAGGTAAAGAACCCCCCTCAGGATCCAACCCCCTGGTTACAAGGTAAGGAACCCCCCTCAGGATTCAACCCCCTGGTTACAAGGTAAGGAACCCCCCTCAGGATTCATCCCCCTGGACTACAAGGTAAGGAACCCCCCTCAAGATTCAATCCTCTGGACTACAAGGTAAGGAACCCCCCTCAGGATTCAATCCTCTGGACTACAAGGAACTGTCATACAGGACCAGTGGAGGCTGGTGGGAGGAGCTATAGGAGGACGGGCTCATTGTAATGTCTGGAATGGAATAAATGGAACGGAGTCAACCGTGGTTTACATATATTTGATGTGTTTGATACAGTTCCATTCATTCTGTTCCAGCCGTTACAATGAGCCCGTCCTCCTATAGCTCCTTCCACCAGCCGCCACTGTACAGGACTTACCTTGACTTAAACCATTTACTCCGTAAGGAGCATCGGTCATCAACAGAGGAACTCAATAGATTACACACCTGGCAACTTTTACTGGTGGAAAATGGGAGATTATTTTCCTTCGCTTTCACTGAACTTTGAACTGCTGTTTTAAAAATGTACTTTGAAAATATAACGTACAAAATATATCCGGAGTAGATATAGAAATAAAGGTTGTGGTCCCTTTATGATTGTTCATTCTCCCTGGTCACCAGGTGAAGCATTGGATCTATGGGGATCCTGAGGCTGATGCCCCCCCTGCGATGAATGTGAAGACAACCCATGCTGATCTGGCCAACCTGTACCCCTATTGTGACTACGAGACGAAGGTGTGTGGCTACAACGCCCTGGGAGACGGAAACTACAGTGACATGGTGCCCTGTAAGACCCTGGAGGATGGTGAGTGAGGTCACATCCTGTTCCTGTCGAAGATGGACTACATATATTTTCTTTGAAACACTACAATTCTAGCTCAAACATTGTGTAGGTCGTTTTCTTCCTTCGTACCTTGTGATTAACTTCCGGTCTACTTTCTATCCTCCCCTATCCTCCAGTCCCCAGTGAGCCCGGTCGTCTGGCGTTTAACGTCATCAGTCCAACTGTCACTCAGGTCAGCTGGGCGGAGCCTGCCGAGACCAATGGTGTCATCACCGCCTACGAGGTCCTCTACACGCCCATCAATGACGACACGAGTGAGTGACCGATCAAATCAAAATGATCTCAGAATTTCTCGGAGTGATGTCTGTGCTTCTAAGACATTCTAAAGGACGACACACACCACACCGAATGTTGACCTGCCGTTTGTCTGCTAATCGTTCGGCTCACTGTGTTTAGTCTGGCCGACAACATTTTCATGGTATTCTAATGTAAAATAGGTTTGCACTCTGTTCGCAAATTATGGCCCGGGCACTCTGTTTAGAGAGTGTACTCCCGGGCCGGGAAAAGCTATTGGTGTGTCCGAGCCGTAACACGTTCTCCACTCCCTCTTGCTTCCCTTTGTAGAGCCGATGGGTGCAGCTAAGAAGGTGAAGATAGACAACCCTAAGAAGAGGATGTTGCTGATTGAGAACCTGCAGTCGGCCCAGACCTACTGCTATCAGGTCCGGGCTAAGAACAGCGTGGGTTGGGGTCCCTTCAAAGAAGCGACCATCAACCTGGCCTCCCAGCCCACCAGACCCATGTCCAGTGAGTAAATAAGAGCAGAAGACATGTACCATCTAGAAAGCATCTAGTATGATCTTGACTGTTACCTGCTGAAACGTTTGTGTCTAGCAAACCAGAAAGCTAATGTTTCAAGAGAAGCTTATCTTACACTTAGATCACACCGACAGCGTCGTTGCGCAAAATAGTACGCAGCATCATCATCTGGATAGGAGTGCAACAAAAGTTCAACATTCACCTTCTGCTACCATTTCTCTCAAGCCGTCTATTCATACAGTTTGACACATTTGTTCGATAAATCAAACGTTTGCACCACGCCGAACGCACTTCACATTCCTCTGCGACACGATGCCGCAAGGCAAACGCAGTGTTTCATTGGAAATCAATGTACTTCTGGTGTACCAAAACGCAATGATGCTGTCGGTGTGATGGAGGCGTTAATCCATCTCTCTTCCTCTCCTCCCTATAGTCCCTATCATCCCAGACATCCCTATAGTGGACGCGGAGGCGGGGGATGAGTACGACGGCTACCTGATGTACAGCAGTGAGGTCATGAGGTCGCCAACAGACTCCAAGAGACCCAGCGTCTCAGACGAAGGTGGGTACCCGCAGACTACGCCACCTTTCCTGGCGTCTCTTTGCAGTCTAGCTTCCGTTATGTACTGGGAGTTGTAATGTCTTTTGAGTGGACCCCAGGAAGAATAGTTGTTGCTAAGTAACAGCTAATGGGGATGAAGCTCACTGTTTTGATCTGTTTTGATCACCAAAGGGATTTTTTTCCATGTTGGCTTGTTATTTAAGATTTACACTTATTGGCTAGTAGCCCTCTCATGATGCCAGTGAGCTTCAGTGCTCAGGGAAACCGAGTGAATGCAGACTGGACAGGACTGTTATAGATGGGTTCCATGCAGCAGAAAGACACATGTCTATCCATCTTCTGTAGTCCAGTCATCTGCTCACTGAAGCAGAAAGAGAAAGAAAGAGAAACCTAAAAAGGGTTTAATGTGTCACGGTCGAGGCTGACAGACAGGAGGGTTTCCTCCATTGTTCTCGCTCTCTTTCTTGCTCTCTTTATCACTTTCTGTCTCCATTTTCATTTTTTCTCATTTATTTCCTTCTCCCCCTCTCTCTCTCTGAAGTATCTTTTAACAAACTGACTTTATTTTACACAAGACCATCAGATCCAAAAATGGTGTCTCTTCTTAATTTTCTTCTTCATGGCTTTCGGTTTTATCATGCCAGTCTTCATTTTCTTCTTCATGGCTTTATCATGCCAGTCTTCATATTCTTCTTCATGGCTTTATCATGCCAATCTTCATATTCTTCTTCATGGCTTTATCATGCCAGTCTTCATATTCTTCTTCATGGCTTTATCATGCCAGTCAAACCTTTCCTATTATTGCTCTGTAGTTTAGATATCACAGAATCTACATACCTCCTCCTCTTCCTCCTTTTCCCTCCTCTCTCAACTCCTTCTAATCACCACGCTTCACAAAAACAAATGCCATGCAACCATACCCCACCCCCTCCCCCCCCCCCCTCCGCCTACCTTCCTCTCCATAACAAGGCTTTATCAAGTTGGTGGGTTCCAAGCTGGACCTGCGTTCGGTGTCCTGGAATAGGCATGTGGATGTGATCCCTTACCACCTCAGCACAGAGACAGAGACCAGCAGCGACGAGACCCCCCGACCCAGCCGAACACAGATACCCCATCAAGGTGAAGACCGCCCTGGATAGACAGACAGATACAGAGATGGCATGCCAGCTACTGTGTACGCCGGGCACAAATCTCCCAATGCAGCTGCAGTGCCCCCTATGCCACCACCTCTCGTCTGCACAAAGTCTTCAGATCTCTAATCAACATCATGTTTCCGTCCTCCAATCTACCCCTACCCCTGGTTCTGGTCTGGCCTCTCCCCCTGTTGCACCTCAACCCTCCCACCAAAAAGGGTCTTCACTTCCAGGCATCAACTGCCCCACCGCCAGTTGATGGTCATGACAGGATTGTCCTGTCTGTCTCTCCTGTCTCCACTCTTTACACCTCTATGTGGAGAGATGCTCTGGGAAGGAGGCAGGTTGTAGGGCTTGTATATACAACAAGCTCTCACAGTCTCACGTCAGAATTACACGTTCATCCATGTTTCTCCAATGTCAAATTTCGAAGTTGTTCCAAACGAAAAAAGTCAAAGTGTTTAAGGTTACGTTTAGGCATTAACTTCAAAATCCTAAGGTTAGGCATTAACTCCGACTGGTTAAGGTAATGGTTAAGGTTTGGGATAAGTTTAGGTATTAACTCCGACTGGTTAAGGTAAGGGTTAAGGTAAGGGTTAAGGTTGGGCATTAACTCCGACTGGTTATGGTAAGGGTTAAGGTTTGGGATAAGTTTAGGCATTAACTCTGACTGGTTAAGGTAAGGGTTAAGGTTTGGGATAAGTTTAGGTATTAACTCTGACTGGTTAAGGTAAGGGTTAAGGTTTGGGATAGGCTTAAAAAACAAAATCTCCAAAACAACTTTCTATTGCTGGATTTGAAACATGCTACCTTTTACACCTTTTGATGCTTACGACCATCCACCATCCCCGTCCACAAGGCCTAGCAAAACCCAAACCTACTTGAAGGTAACAGCGCTCACTGTTGCCCCTAGTGGTCGGTTTTCACGTCATCTCCTGAAGTCTTCAGACATGGATGGACGTCTAATACTGTTTTGTGTCACGGGTGACCTGGTTATGTATAAAGGCTTCTCATGGCTGTGAAAGTGGTGATACCAAATGTATGTATGTCCCTGTGTGCAGTCTAAGGTGGGTGTTTCTCTTGCAGTTTGTTGTGATTTGCCGCTATTAACGTACTTAAATCAATTATTTTGTTTCCAGAATGTTTGGTTTGGGTTATGTTGGGTTCAAGAATGTTTGGTTTGGGTTATGTTGGGTTCCAGAATGTTTGGTTTTGGTTATGTTGGCTTCCAGAATGTTTGGTTTTGGTTATGTTGGCTTCCAGAATGTTTGGTTTGGGTTCCAGAATGTTTGGTTTGGGTTATGTTGGGTTCCAGAATGTTTGGTTTGAGTTATATTGGGCTCTGGAATGTTTGGTTTGAGTTATATTGGGTTCCAGAATGTTTGGTTTGAGTTATATTGGGTTCCAGAATGTTTGGTTTGAGTTATGTTGGGTTCCAGAATGTTTGGTTTGAGTTATGTTNATGTTGGGTTCCAGAATGTTTGGTTTGAGTTATATTGGGTTCCAGAATGTTTGGTTTGAGTTATGTTGGGTTCCAGAATGTTTGGTTTGAGTTATATTGGGTTCCAGAATGTTTGGTTTGATTTATGTTGGGTTCCAGAATGTTCTTGATGTTCTTTCTCTTCTCTTCTGGCTCTCCTCATCTTTGTCTTTCAGAACCAATGAACGGCAGGTTGGAACAGAACTTCCTCTTCCCCGGGGGAAATAATTCCATGTCGCGCAACATGTCTTCATCCAGCTACAGCCAGGTATCTCCCATGTCCACCCTCAGCTCCAGCCACCGAGGGGGGGCCGGGGGGTCCATGTCCATGGAGTCCACCACAACATACCTCTCTGGACAAGGTACGGATGGATGCAGAATGTGTCAGCTTTTGAATCTATCTGTTGACTTACAATGATATGACAATGGCAAGTAATTCCAGCTGGCTTGTCTTCACCAGAACAGTACCCTGTACAGAGTTCATCAAACATGGAGATTTAGAGTTTATATGGGAAACGTGTTGACACCAGAAGTTTGCCGACCTTGCACTCAGAATGTACTGTTTGCTAGAATTCTATTGTTCAGTATCTATGTATTTGGTAGTCGTCATCACTGGTCTCCTCCTCTCCTACAGGAGGAAACTCTCTCTCCCGCACTCAGGTGATTGGGGGCGGGACGCGCACAGAGAATGTTGTCATGAGGAAACGATCAGAGAACAGAGGTTACTATGAGTATGACGACAACATCCGAGATTCCATCATCATAGGAGACCTGTCCAGTGGATTGTCTGGATACACAGATGGCCAAAGTAAGATTTAGATTCATTTGAAGCATATTCTTTTAAGCATATTTGAAAGCAGATTTTCAGCTCTTTGAGTGTAAAGAGCTGATCAATTACAGTTCACCCTGACACAGGTCACAGGCATGAGGCTACAACGAGCCAATTTAGATGAGGTCTTTGACAAGGAGGTATTTGACAAGGAGGTCTTTGACAGGGAGGTCTTTGATTATGAGGTCTTTGCTAAGGGAAATGCCATCACATCGTTTTCAGATCTTTCTGACCTCTACTGTTAACCTGAAAGAAGCTCATCTGTTTGTCTGTATCAATCACGGCTATAAATGTCAGATATACAGATCATCTACAGCAGGCTTACTGATGAGGTGCATGTAGCGGCTGGCTTGGATATCTGTTATCGATTACTGGGGTTGGTGGCTGCACAGAGCTATGCAGGCGCTATGCTGACTGTCGCTCTCTTCTCCTGTTGTTCTCCATACTTCAATCCTCTCCTCCCTCGCCTCTTTCACTGTCCTCCTTCCTTTTCCTCCCTTTGTTCCTTCTCCCACTCTTTCACTTCCTTTCCTGTCCTCCTCCTCCTCCTCCTCCTCCTGCTCCATTTTTGCTTGCTCCGTGCATTCTCAGGTACATATGGCTTCAGTCCCACTCAGACACAGAGTCAGTACGACTACGGTATGTCTCAGGCCTTCCGGGCCAGGACCCAGTCTGAGGATGTCAACGATGCACTACTGAACCTGGACAGGGTGCTCCACGGTGAGTCTGTCTGTCTGCAGCACACTCAGCTGTCCTCTCTCACACCACTGGGACAATAGCAGGGCCTAAAGATACAGTATGGCCTCATGGTAGGGCTTACCATGCCCATAGCTGGTGTGACAGGAAGGCTTTGTGTTGCTGAAGCTATTTTTTGCTGTGATGTATGTTTCTTTTGATAGGGAAAGTTCTCGCTCTCTCGCTCTCTCTCTGCATCACGCTCACTCACCTCTCATTAATCCTATCTCATCTTGTAATAGTCTATGTAACCCCTGTAATTTTGACTCCACTTAACCCCTAACCACCCTCCTTCCCTAAACCCATCTCTCTTTCTCTCCCCCTCATTGACCTATTTTTCTCCCCCCCCCNTTTTTCTCCCCCCCCCCCCAGACGCTCGTTTGGCCCCTGGGGTCCCTGACACCCCCACCAGGTTGGTGTTCTCTGCCCTGGGCCCCACTGCCCTGAAGATCAGCTGGCAGGAGCCCCACTGTGAGAGGGATGTTTTAGGGTACTGTGTTCTCTACCAGCTTCTCAATGGAGGTATGGACCCATGGCCATTTGTGTCACATTCTAAACACATTGTGTTTTGTTGATGTGCAGAAGAAGAATATTGTTTTCCATTTTGAACCTGTGAACACAGTTGTCAGGTTTGGTTGAATAGGATCCGTGAAATTCCAATCCGACATCAACAGTGTTTTACATCCATTGCGAACGACAAGAGTTCCTAAGTAACCACCACGCCTCATGTGAAATAGCACCATATTGCTGATCCCATATCTCCAGTGGAAACAATGATGCAAGTTGGCTATAAAGAGACCTCAAGGCAGACAGGTGTAGGAGAGACATTAATGCTATTGACTGAATCAACTGCCATGCATAGCAAATGTAAATCCTAGGATATTTAATTTCATCAGGATATTTTCCTCTTCACATATAATTTTGGATCTGGCCAGTATTTTCCATATTACCAAACCGATCCGAGGTGCATGGCTGCCGAGCGTGATCCGAGGGTCAACTACTATACTGGGTCGGACCTCGGGTAATCGGGTTCGGGAATATCCGTGAAGACTTCTGATAGGGCTTTCTTCAAATCCTATCAACTGTTTTAGATCTCATAGCCTTGTCCCAGCATCCCTTTACAGTAATCTAACCCCCTTTGTCTCTCTATCCAGGTGATGTGAAGCGTATAAACATGTCCAGCCCCGCAGACAACTCCGTGGTGGTGCAGGACCTGCTGCCTAACCACTCCTACCTGTTCAAGGTGAAGGCTCAGAGTCAGGAAGGCTGGGGACCGGAGAGGGAGGGAGTCATCACCATAGAGTCAGCTGTCGACCCCAACAGCCCACTCAGCCCAATGGCAGGTAATCAGCTATACAGACCACTCAGCCCAATGCCAGGTAATCAGCTATACAGACCACTCAGCCCAATGCCAGGTAATCAGCTATACGAGTTTACGTCACTGCCGCATGCAGGTAATGGCGAGCTATAGCATGAGCTACTCTCCAGG